>NC_056743.1:1360506735-1360806735 GCF_019279795.1 Protopterus annectens
GATACCAAAAGAGAATGCTTCTGGTAAGTCTAAAGTTTTAGGGAGCCACGATGTTAAAAAAGAAGTAATATTGTTACCTTCAATATTTTCTGGCAGTCCAAAAATCCTAATGTTATTGCGTCTAGATCTATTTTCCAGGTCATCCAGCTTTGTTTGTAAATGTGTATTTTGTTTCAGCAGAAACTCAATGTTGATTTCCTCTTCTTGAATTCTATTTTCCATGTCATTCACAGCTTCTTCTATGCCTGTCATCTGGATCTTCTGTTGTTGCAGGTCTATATGTAACAAGTCTATTTGTTTTGTAGTTTTTTCTATGAAAGTGTCTATTTTAGTATCCATTTTATCCATCTTAGCAGTAAGTTGCTGGATTATAATTATCAGAGACTGAAGTTCTTTCTTGATGCTGGAGTCTTGAGAATTTGTCTTACTGGAACTCATTTCAGACTGATAAACTGACAGGAAAATTTCCAAAGTGATTTCTGACAGGAATATTGTTAAAATTTCCTTTCTTTTTTAGATATAGTTCAAGAACTATATAAAACAAACATATTTAGAAAGAAAATTACTTCAAAAATTAATTTTTTAAGTAATTAATTCCTGTCAGTGTAATGAAATTGGTGGAGCTGAAGAAATCTGCTGCTATCCTGTGTTCATCCTTGGCTACGCCCCCAATCACCACTGTTTCTAAAGACAGCCACAAAGCATTCTATAGCTATGTCAAGAATTTCAATGGCAACACTCAGATCTGCTCTGAATTACAGCACAATCACACTAAATATACAGAAACAACTGATATTGCCAACATCCTGGCACTGAACCTATCTGCCAGGATGTTGGCAATATACAGAAACAGTCCAAAATAAAAAGAGCAACCAGCAAAAGACCAAAAACTAAATGTAAAATCAAAAAAATAGCTGGTCAGGCAGAAGTGTAGAACAAACAGGAACTTGAATAAAACTTTACACACTAAATAATAACAATAAACAATAAAAAAAACAGGATAAGCTCTTTTGTAAACACAGGTACTTCTTCAGATCCATAAAATACTGCATCCACACTGAGTTTTTATATGCACAGCCTAGTGTTTCAAGTCACGTGATTTCAATAAAGTCCTAATTGGAATAACTTCATTTAAGCCATTACATTCATTGGCTCTAAGCAAATGCATAAACTTTATTTCAATACATTCTGTCTTAGTTTTTACATCACCACCTCTCAAACCTGGTATATACATATCCAAAACTATAAACTTAAACCAGTGTTCATACCCTTCTGACATAACATGTTTTGATAAAGCATTCCTCACATCTTGCTTGCTAATACCATAAACATGCTCTCTAATCCTATCTCTTAAACAGCGGTTGGTCTTCCCAATGTAAAAACTTTGACAAACTACACATGAAGCACAGTACATTATATTCTTACTACTACAGTCAGCATGTAATCTAATGCTAAATACAAAATATACAGAAACAACTGATATTGCCAACATCCTGGTAGATAGGTTCAGTGCTAACTTTACCTCCCCTCAACCTCTAAAGGGCTCATCTCTATACCAGAAGAATGAAAAGTTCCTGTAATCACGGCTGCATAGGTAAAAAACACACTCTCCAAAGCCAAGAACACAGCATCCATGGGACCTGACAACATCCCAGGCTGCATTCTACACGAACTATAGAACGAAGTGGCACCCCACCTAAGGACCATGTTCAATCATAGCCTCACCTCAGGCTTTGTGCCCACTGAATGGTGCAGGGCGATGGTTATCCCACTCCAAAACGGGGGATCCACCACTAACCCCGGGAACTACCGCCCCATTAGCCTGACGAGCCTGGTCTGCAAGGCCATGGAACGTATCATCATGAAACCTATAAACAAAGACATTGGTAATCTCCAAACTCTGGACCCCACCCAGTTTGGGTTTGTAAAAGGCAGATCATGTCTCCTAAACCTGATAGACTTCTTTGAAGCAGTCACCAAAGCCATAGATGGGGGTAAGGTGTTTCACACAGCCTATCTAGATTTTGCCAAGGCTTTCAACACCATCCCCCCTCTGGAATTATAGATAAACTCACTAAACTAGGTATAAATCCCTATGCCACAAGATGGGTTGCCAGCTGGCTCACTGACAGAACCCACACTGTGAAAGTAGCAGACTTCAAATCTGACTTCAGACCAGTGACAAGTGGAGTACCACAGGGTTCAGTCCTGGGTCCTCTCATGTTTGGTATCTACTTCTCTGAAGTACAGGCTAACACAGAAGGTCTTTGGCTAATGAAGTTCGCAGATGACTGCAAACTAGGAGCCATAATCAAAACTCCTAATGATGTGGACATCCTACAAAAGTGCCTCACTGAGACAGATGCCTGGTGTCAAAGTCATGGCCTCAAGCTCAATGCCAAAAAGTGCACTGTGATCCTTTTTGGTAAAAACTCTGTACCCATGAACTACCACATAGGCGGTAGTCTACTTAACACTGAAAGTGTGATAAGAAACCTTGGGACACAGGTGGACAGTAGTCTCTCATTTGATAATTACATCGCCACAGTAGTCAGGGAATCCTTCTATGTGGCACACCTAATCACAAAAGGTTTCTCATCCGGGAAAAAAGAGGTAATTGTTCCCCTCTACTCATCACTCATTAGACCCATTATAGAGTACAATGCCCCTTTTGATATGTATCTCACAAGACATCTACAACAACTGGAAAGGCCGCAGAAATAACTCATAAAGAGGATTACCAGCCTCAAACAGATGCCCTATGCAGACCATCTCAAAAAACTCCAGCTTTACTCCATCGCATATCGCCTACTCAGAGGTGATCTCTGCCTAACATACAAAGCTATGTCAAACCCAGAGCTGTTGGACATGCTCCACTTAAAAAAAATCCCAATCCCTCCGAGCTACACGCTCTAGGGACCTAAACCTTGTCACCACAATAAACAGAACATGCTGGAGGGATAGATTTCTGTCCCTGTGACTTCCCATACTCTGGAACAAACTACCTACCTATAGCAAACAAAGCTCCTCATTAGCACTCTTTAAGAAAAATCTTGATGATTGGATGGGAAATAGGAAATTCACCCCAGGGATCACTTCTGTGTCTCTGCTCGACAGGAACACAGATAAATAATTTTCTTGGGTGGCAAAAGCCAGGGTACCTTTTGGCTAGGCATATAGAGGCCCTAGGGCCAATAGCCTAGTCCCTACCTATGAGCCTACTCTTTGAACAGCCTGTCCAATGACATTACAGAAATACACATTCAGTTCACAGTCTAGAAGAGGCTAAAATATCACCTAATCTAATTATGCAACTGTACCTGCTTCAGGGACAGAGGATAACATCATAGTCATTTAGTATCACAGTGTTTTTTCTATCACTATCACATTTCAGATAATTTATTTTGGTACCTTACAATTGATTTAAATATAACTGTCTGCTCTATGCCATGGACTTTTTATCCTGTACTTTTCTAGTCACTTACCATTCCTCGTCTGTGCTTTTACTGCTTTAGTACAGCTTTGTTGAGTGTACTCCTTCTTAACTAAGCCACATGTTAACTGATTGCATATATACATATACATTGCTTTTGCTGCTACTTTTTTTTTACTCATTTACAAAACTTCTCTTCTTATTGTGCTTGTGTTTTACGTGCTTACATACATAACTAAGACTCTTAGTCATTTGCCTTTATGTTTGATTTTTATTTATGTAATATTGTGATTGCTGTTTTGCTGGTGTTGTTACTGAAAGAGGTTCTGTACCTACCCGCATTCCTGGTTAGCCATCATAATAAGTCAATAATCCATTTTCTAATTTGGTTTTGCATATTTCTAGAATAACCCTACATCCACTAAAAAATTTACATGACTGCCTCAAACAAGGCATCTTGGTATGCAACAATAATTAACATACCATCAACAAAGAGGGCATTACGGGCATAATTTCCCAATGAAATCATGCAAATCCCTATGTTCTGCCAAGTAGCCTGGCCCAAAGGTCAGTACAAATAGCAAGAGTTAACATGGCAAGGTATCTTAGTATACAACAAAACTCCAGCTGAGTCAAAGATCTTATCATAATTAGAATAAACCAGTGATAATTTAAATCATATCTGAAAGAATGTGATAACATTTTGAGAAGAAACCATCATATCTTTGGAAGCCCTAAAAGAATGGATCTTACCACATATTTAAATATTTCCTTGAGGTCAAAATTTAGAAGCATTTTGCGAATTTGGTATATTTGACAGTGGAGTCACCTATAGCATAGTCTCTCTCTCTCATTTATAAAGTCAGATATGCCAGAGTGGATGAACTTAGGTACCACTTTGTTCACTCAGTGATCTGTGTCCTCCAAACATGACCTGTAGTATTGTGCGCTGTTAGAGGTGGGGGGATCTTTAGTCTGTCAAAGAAACTGGAATAGACTAATTTAATGATGGAGGGGATCCTACTCTTCTTGCATATTCATCACTGCTTTTTATAGGGTCGGCCTCATTTTGAAAGAAACAAAGATAGGAAGAGATCTTTGAAAAACCCTTCTAAATCTGCAATCTTATTTTTTCATATCCCTGACAAATACATTTATTTTGTAAGGTAGTGGGATCATCATTGAGAAAGCACAAGTCTCAAGCTAATTGGGCAGATAAGAGATGTCAGTGAACAGTGAAATCAAAGTTCTTAAGGAATTTTTAAACTTGTAGACAGATGAATAATAATCTACAAATTCTTCCAAATTCATTCTGGAGTAAAACAAAAATTCTCATTTGATTTAAACATAGAAGTACAGTAGCACAAATGATTTAATTTCTCTAATTAATCATTCTTGACAAATTTGTAGCTGCTTTAGCGCCCTTAGCATGGATTAAAGACCACACATAGTGACAGCAAGAATATTCAGATTTTTTCATATCTTGAATATGTTTCCTGGCAAACAACTCTCTGCTGTAAAACCCTTCCTGTGCTAACCCGAGGAGGTTCTCTAGCAATATAAGTGAGCTCTGTCATTTAGTCTGTTTTCCATTCTGTCCAACGTTGTGTTTTAAGATGGTTCAACTGTTATACTTCAAATCCACAGTTTCTAGTGTTTTCAGTATTTCAATGTCCTGACTTTTCTCCAAGCCAAATATATAGAGAAGAAATCTCCAGTGGAGTAGGCAAAATGCTGTATACTAATTGCAACAGCCACTACATGGTAAGACAGAACAACATCCAGACCCCCCACCTCACCCAGTGAGTACAAATAAATATGTAGTTTATTCTAGCAGCTGACCTCCAACACTGACAAGATTCCTACTGTATTTCCTTGATCTTGGGTAAAATCCACAATTAGTTTTCAAAACAGACAAAGATTTGTGCTGCAGCTGCTATTATTTATAACAGGCATGTAAATCGTTTAGTGAATATGGGAGAGGTCCTGAGTAGAACTAAGACTAAACTGAAATTATCATCCATCATGAAATAACCCCACTGGAGTACAGTTCACTTAAATTAACAAGTCTTCACATCTTGACTGCACGTTTAGGAGGCAGATAAGCTAGGCAGCCATGGATATTACACACAAAAGACTTCTCACTACAATAGCAAAGCTCACTATGAATATGATGTCACCCGGGCGCCACTCCTCTTCTAAGGTCTTTTGGAAGCAAAAAGGAAGCCAACAATGGAAACACCTGTCCTTTGCAATTTTTCTTCTCCTTCATAGTGATCTAAATCTTCTGCAAAAACACCAAAGAAGGATAAAGTCCATTTATTTATTTGCATTTGTTGACCGAGATGGTCCACTGGGCCAAAAAGTGCCCATTTTCAGTGGAGGCCCATGGAGAAAAGCTCCACATAAAAAAGAAATTTAAATACAATCACATTTTCTACACACATAGAGAGATAGTAGCTTAAAAAATGACATATAATCGTATCATAAATTTCTAGCTAGAATAACAAAGGCAGTATACATTATACACAAAATATACAAAGTACAATATATAATCTGCTTTGGATACTGTAGAGTGAAAACAGCAAGAAATAGCTGCATAACTGTTAAGCAGAGGAGAGAAAAAAGTTAGTGCTTTCAGGTGGCGGAAGATGCTTTGTAGTTGTAGCCACATGTACATTGCCATAGGGCTAAGAGATGCAGTTTTAGAGACTTGTTGAAGGATATGTGATTGGAAATAGTTCTGATAGAGCTGGGTATGATATTTAAAACAGTATATGGAACTTATGTTAAGGTATTACTGAACTAGTCCAACAGTTTTCCTGAATAATAACGTACTCATATAAAACAGAAGAATTTGTTAGGGCCTAACATATGGAGACAGTGGATACCGCTGCACAGACACAGACACAGACTCTCACACACACACACACACACACACACACACACACACACACACACACACACACACACACACACACACACACACACACACACACACACACTCTAGGGCTTCTGAGAAATGTAGTTATAGCTACAATGCTAAAGTATGACTCTCTTCAACATACAAAGAATAAAATCCAGATTTATATGCTGAGTAACATTCATGCTTACTATATAAGACATGATGTCTCAAAGCTGATATCTGAAAAATGAAATACAGGGATAAAAAGAGGAAGGTGGAAAGTCTTGGCAAAGGGCAATGTCAAACAAAAAGACAGGAAAATAGAGATACTCCAACCAACCAAAGGAACAAGCACTAATTTTTATGCTACCATTTCCCAGATCATGGCTTCAAACTTGAGTGATAGACCATTTCACTTGCCAGATAAATAAAACATTAAGTTGAAAGAATTTGTCTTACTACTTGAATTCCTGAAGTCAATATGGACTTCAGAAATATGAGTACAGATAATGTTAGGACACTTATGTTATTCATCTTCTGTCAAGAGATCATGAGAAGCATACTCATTCACTATCTTATGAAAATGATGCACTAGAAAAACAATAGATCAGATTTTTCAGGCATGCAACTGTAATTGCACACAGCTTGGGATGTGTTGCCCTACTCAGGAGCTATCATTTGGATGAAAAGTTGAAATGAGATGCCACCTGTTCAAGGCTGGCATCTCAAGTGCATGTTAAAGATCCCATGGCACTTACTGATAATAGAAGTTAGGATATTTATCAAAAATAATAAAACTATAGTATTATATATAACACGCAAAAAAGATACTAATAAACTAGGTGTTTCCAGTATGAGTGGACTAAAGCGAATGCACTAAGGATAAGAATTCCTGAATCGCATTCGCTGAAAAACAATCCCCTTCATGTAAAGGATAAACCCTCAGCAACCTCCAAACTTAGATATACCAAATCATTGGTCAAACCAACTCAAACAAGGGGGGAAATTCTCCCAAGAGGGCATCCCAAGGACAGTGATTCCCTAAGGAGGAACTCTGCTCATTGAGGGGTTGAACCTTGGACAACTGAAGCGCAAGCGTTCAATCCTCTTCCACTAGTAGGTTACCAATAAACTAGAACAACACAAAAGAAATGATTGCAATTAGCATTTTCAATAAAAGTATTCCATTTGTTCTTTCATATTTTCCAAGGATTCTTCTCTAAGTGACTATTCTTTTCCAAATATAGAATAATAGGAATACAGATTTCTACCAAAGTCGTTTGATACAATTTTTGTGAAACATTTCTTTGCCAAGTATATTTTTTTCATTTAAGTTCTAATTATAATGTCTGCACTTGTATTTTATACTCTTTAGGCAATGCAATTGTACATTCTCATAATGTGATTGCCTCATATGCTAACTGTACACAAAAAAAGTAAACTCTGCTTTGATTGTCTCCATAAACCAGGTTTTGTAAAAGACTGTGCAGTGTAAATAAGTATTTTTGTGAGTGTTAATGACCAAAGGCATACCTTCATCGACTGTATGAAGAGAGATATTAGGAAGCTATTTGACTGTGTCACCCAGGCTGATATGAGCCTAGCATTCAGCACCATTATACTTTCTCTACGGATGATGCCACAATATGAACAGAAGATGCTTGACATTAATGATGGGCTTCACTTCTGGTCTCCTTCCAAGTGGGTGCAATATTTGTCTGCATGGTAGGATATGGTCAACAAACCATGTTGCTTTGCCAAGAATGGTGTGCACCTGTCGCATCTAGACTTTTGAATATTGGCTAAAACATTGTCCTCCACCATAGTGCTCTTCTTAGACAATGCCAAAGTGACAAACCTTACGACATAGCAAAACCAACCAAAGGAAATCTAAACAAGTTACTGTAACACCCCCACTCTGGGCCAGTAATTAAGGAGCCTGAATCCTCACCACTGACACTGGAGAGGGACATTCACTTGGAATACAAATGGATACACTCAGTATTTCAAGATGCAGACCTCTCTGCATCAAGCAAAATTTCCCTTAAGAGAACAAAGGGCACCCACTCAGCCTGCGTGTCTCTGTCTCTCTCCAGATCCCCAGTATGAATCCCCACTAGCACAGTTGTTGGGTTAAGTCCACAGCCGAGTGTCCAAGCCCAGCCCTCCCTCTCTGTGAAACCAGTGCTTCGATCCCTGCTCTAGGTAGCTGACACACATACACACACACACACACACACACACACACACACACACACACACACACACACACACTCACGCACACACACACACGGGAAAGGCTGGCACCGACCAGTCAGTTACTATAGCAAAAGCAATGTCTTTTGGCTTCTCCCATTAGGGGGTCACCACAGTGGATCACCAGAATGCAGACTGATTGGCAGTGGAGTTTTTATGGTGTCAAGTTACCAGCCTGGTGCCTAGCCTTTACAGAAGGCACATGCTCATACCTGCATGTCTTTAAAACTTACTTGACTGCAGAGAGAACAAGCAGAGTCTACACAGAAGGTGCTCCAGCTAAGAAATGAACTGGAGAGCCTTCTGCTGTGAGGTGACAATGCTAACTGCTGCACCACCACCACAGCCGACCATCAACAGTCAGTTAATATTACCATTTGTATTAATATTAACTTTTCTCACTATAATTGGATACCCTTTAAGAGCCTTATAGTAAGTGCCACCAGTCAGTTACTATAAAGCTCTTAAAAGGGTATCCAATTATACTGAGTAAAGTTAATATTAATACAAATGGTAATATTGACCAAACAGGCAGGCTTTCAGAAGTGGTCAGAGTTATCACCAAATAAATATGTGCAAATACTCTCAAAACTTAAATATTTTCTAAAAAGGACCAGCCATAATGAAAAACTTAAATATATTTAATAATAAATAATAAAAGAACATGAAAATACTAAATATCTATTTACAGTAAATAACAATTTCAGTCACAGGAAGTATTGAAAATAACACAGGTGAAAAGATTCACACAGTTACAGAAAAACAATACTTACTATTCTCACTATATTTTCCTAGCAGATCTAGAGAATTACTATTCCTACTTACTGAATAAAGCAAGGCAAAATGATGTGGGTGAGTGTTTCTTGTTGTTAGATCCAAGACAGAATACTGAATGCTCAGAGCAATTTCTTACTAATATCTAAATATTATTTCTGGATTACAGAATGACATCAGACACATCTGGTCATCTGACTGTTTCCTGCACTATCACCATCTTTAGAAGATGCCAGAGTTTTAGCACCTATGTGTTGTTACCATACACACAGATAGAACTTTGCTAAGATTATCTGAAGCTGCTGGAAGTCAGAAAACAATAAAACCATTCCACTTTTCCTACAGTAGCTACAAACTATTCTCTAGTACAAACATTCTATCTCTGGATCCCTTCAGAACTGTGGGATAACATCTTTATGGATTAACCCATAAAGTAATTAATTTCAAGAATATTTTTTTCAAAGTCAGGCAGATTAACCTATTCTCTTTCAGAATATGCTGGTACAATGTATATCTTTAAACAGTTACAATAATGCAGGTACATCTCTTTTCTGTCCAGCAGGAAAGACTATTGATACATTTTAACACAAACAACTTTTCAAATACATTTTTAAACATAAGCATCTGTACAAATCAGTTTGATATACAAATGACATATAATTCTTTACAAAATTCCAGCTAGCTGTGCTGGCATACATTATACATCCGCTGCCCTACTTCTCCTAGCATGGCTGGGCAGTACCTCCTATCATCATAGTTACTACTCAATGTTAGGAGTCTAAATAAGAATCTCCACTACATCCAAGCTCTCCACACCCTGGAGAATACAGATATTTGTGCAGTTAATGAGACATGGTTTAAAGTAGTGGAGAGCACCCCTACAGTGCAAGGCTACAATGCTTTCCACACATTTAGGCCAGCTACTGCACAGGCAGGGATTAAAGGTGGAGTTGTCTCAATTTACATCAATAACAAGATCATCTCTAGGCTGGTTAAACAGATGACGAGCTTGAGCTTCTCCACATCCAAATTACCATAGGCAAAGTCCCATACTATATATCTGCTAGCTATAAGTCACTCTCTATAACCCAGGAAACCCATAGCTCATACCTAGACTCACTGGGGACACACACCATTCAACTCATTACCATATTCATGTGAACTACAAATTGGGAATCATACACAATCCCTAACCTGCAGGCCCAGAGATCCTCAGATTTTGTAAACACTAACACTAACACCCTAACCATATAGTCCACAAGCTCACTAGGGGAACAAACAAACTGGACCTGGTTCTCACTAACATAGGAGACCCCCTCCAAAGTGCAATATCCTCTCTGCTAAGGTTGGACTATAAAGCTGTCTCCTTTTAAATAAAAATAAAACTCATGATCCCAGATATCCCTCTAGCTTTTAGAAACTTTTCTATGGCAAACTTCCTATTAAGTGACAACCTGATAAAATTTCAAGCTACCCCAAACTCTAAGAGCACAGTTGCCTATGTGGAACTGTTCACAGATACTCTATACATGCAATTATGTTAATAAATGAATAGAGACAGTTGTGCCTACCAGCCATAAGCTCAGAGCAAACTAAAAAAAGAACAACTTATACAAAATACTGAAGAGGCAAAAACAGTGTAACAAAGTAACTAATAAAAAACGAAGCAGTAAAATGAATGTCTGACCACTACAAAAAGCAGTACATCGAGTTTAATAAATGTTGTAATAAAAGTGTTATAATAGGTTAAGCACTTACATTCTGTGGACTTCCTCAGAACCAAGTTTTTATAAGAATACATGATTCAAACACCACCCATTTTTATAGTCTCAAGATCAATTAATTATGTTAATAACTAATTAAAAATCTTAAAGGTATATGGAGTTTTTTAAAAATTTCAGTAATCAAATGTACACATAAATTTTGACTCAAAGACATGACAATATATCGCGTTACAAACAATCTAAAATACAATCATTACAAAAATCCTAAGCACTTCTAATAATTATAAAATACTATCAGTGCTAGACAAATTTTATTTACATGTCAAGACCCTTAAGTTTTAATTTGCTAGCTATGGAGATGTCTTCATTTAAGATAAGCCCTGAGAATTTAAAAGTAATTCCCAGCATAGCTCTCTAGATGCCAGGTAGGATCATTTCCCAGGGACCACCTCTAGGGTCAGGTAAGACCTTTTCTAAAACAGAAAAACAAAATGTCGAACACATCGCAGCATGCAATATAAATTACTTCTTTAGACAGGCAGTTCCAAAACCTCAAACACATTGTACATTGTGTTTTATGCCTCTGTAATGCATTATTCATGCTATCTTTCACATATCCCATATATGCTTATTTAATGCCCTTTCAGTTTTGCCCACATAGAATGCACCATACAGGTCACAGCATACAATATAAATTATTCAAATAGATAGGCAGTTACAACCATCAGCTTATCAAATTATTAGCTTAAACTGCCTTCCAGGTAATTCAATAGCCTCTAATATATATGGACACTGGTTACAGTGTTCACATTTTCAAATTTCCAAATGGTAAAGTTCTAAGTGATAAAACATCATCCCTAATTTTCTCTACAAAGTTGCATGGATAACCTCTGTCCGAAAACACACCAACTTAACGTTCATTTTCAATAGGTAATACTAGGGTATCTATTATCATCATGCTGTAGGAGCATAATTCCAACACATATTTTCAGGCATTCAGTTATGTTGATCATCAAGTGCTTTTAATAAAGGCTTGTAAATTCAAAAAATTTGAAAGGGATTCCAATGCATATGATGCCAATGCATACAAAGCTAACATTGCATATCCAGATCCTAAACCTAGAGCTACAGACCATTATGCACAAGCACCCTTTGATTTAAATAGCAGAATCGATCAAAGCAGCATGGTTGACGTAATACCCAATCCAGCTACTTCACCTGAAACCCCTAATGACATTTTTGCATATAGACGCAATGCCTGCTCCTTTTTTGGAGAGACGTATCAATCATGGGGAATAGTCCTCAAGCAATTTGAGACCCTGATCACCGAAAAAGAGGAATTACAATGTTTGAAGGGCAGGAGCCAGGGCCATTCCAAAATGCATTAACAATAGATTTGCAAGATACTGTTGTTTAGTTTTCTGTGGTATCATGTAATGGTTTTAAAATCTTTAGCTATTCGGATGTTACAGTTAAAGATGCATACTTTAATTTATTCAAAAGAGGGTTTTCTTTTGTACCTGCTTCTTGATTCAATGTGGCAGATACTTTACTAGAGCTTTTTGTTAGAAAACTAAATCTATCTGCCTTTTTCAGTGACAGAATTGACATATGTGGGTGATGTTATAAAGAAATACCTTTGTTTCTACAGCAGTCCCATTAATTAATGCTTTTGAAAATATATGTAGGCCTGATAATCTTTCCTTTAGGTCAATCTTTTTACCACCATAAAAAGAATCTAAGTACTGAGGAAAAAATATTTTGCATAATTTAACTTCAGCTGATACTCTAAGAATCATGACACCTGATAAAGATGGAGAAATAGTTTTAATGAACTCCTTGGACTATTCCAACAAAATGCTTGAGATGTTATAGATATTAAAAAATGTCACCGTTTCTTTAAATTAGATAAATTTGGCATATCGGAAAATATATCTTAATTTAGACGAATTGTTGTTTTGACCTTATTCCTCATACTACATATGAATTATTTTGCATAGATCAACCCATGGTACCAACTATCTTTGGCATTCCAAAAGTGCACAAGTGGACTTTGAATCCACCTTTTAGACTAATGGTGGTGGCAAAGAATTCCATGCCATATCCTTTGGCAGTGTATATTGACAGAGACAGAATGTTAAAACCATTTCTGAGTGACTATAAATACATCTTAGGGATTTGTGGGACTTCTTGAGACAGTTTACTCCAGATTTAAAAGTAGATGACACCTTTGCATAGATGTTGTCGATTTATGTGTATTCCTCTACCTATTGGCTTGGAAAGCTTATCTGAAGATTTTTTTATGTAGTACTACTATATCAGCTGACAATTTTCGAATTTCAATGTATTTTATGGAATTAGTGCTTGATAACAATTTTTTATTCTTTGAAGGGGAATATTACAAAAAACTGCAAGGTGTAGCAACGGGTGCAGTTTGTGCACCCATTTACGCAAATATTGTTATGTGGACTTTAACTCAGCCTTTGAAAGTTGCTGGTCTTTATACAACCGACATTTGGATGACAACTTTATTTTGTGGAACAACAGCCTTAGTACACTTGATAAATTTATTGCCTACAATAATTATACTACTACCTATTTGAAATTTTCCCACACTATGTCACAAACAATGGCTAATCACTTAGATGTAACTATTTATGAAGAACATGATGAATTAAAATCCAACATATATAGAAAGCCCACATTCTCAAATTCCTATCTACATTTTTCTAGTTCTCACTCTATGTTTCAAAAAAAGGTCCCTAGTAAAGGGGCAATTTATCAGAATCTCCAGGATGATAACAAATGAACTAGTATTACATATATGAAAACAAATGTTTAATCAATATGTTTACAGAGAGAGGTTACCCACACAACTTTGTAGAGAAAATTAGGGATCATGTTTTATCACATAGAACCTTGTGATTTGGTCCTATTCCTGACCAAAAAGTATTATTGGTGGATCAATCAGGTAACCCTGATTTAAAAAAAAATTTTCATCATTAGAAAGATTATTTTGAAACATTGGATGATTTTTAGGACAGATAAAACTTTAGCCGAATCAGTGCCCATATATATATATATATATATATATATATATATATATATATATATATATATATATTAGAGGCTACTGAATTACCTGGAAGGCAGGTTAAGCTAAAAATGTGATTAGCTAATCATTGTAACTGCTTGTCTAAAGCACTAATTTATATTGTATGCTGTGACCAATGTGGTTCCTTTTATGTGGGCAAAACTGAAAAAGCATTAAATAAGAATTAGAAAAGGTTTTACCTAATCTTAGAGGTGGCCCCTGGAAAATGATCCTAGAATCTAGAGAGCTATTATAGCAAATATGTTTAAATTTTCTGGGCTTACCAGGTCTAAATAAAAACATCTCCATAGCTGGCATATTAAAACTTAAGGCGCTTGTGTAAATAAAATTTGTCTAGCAGTGATAGTATTTTATAATTGTTAGAAGTGCTCTGGATTTTTCTACTGATTGTATTTTAGATTGTTTGTAACATGATATATTGTCATGTCTCTGAGTCAAAATGTATACATATATTTGATTACTGATTTTTAAAAAAAAAATCTATATATCTTTAAGATTTTAAATTAGTTATTAACATAATTAATTGACCCTGAGACTATAAAAATGGGTGGTGTTTGAGTCATGTATTCTTATAAAAACTTGGTTCTCAGGAAGTCCAAAGAATGTAATGTGGATGAAAGTGCCTAACCTTTAATAATGTTTTTATTTCAATTTTTAATAAACTCAAAAAACTAGCCAGCATGTTGGAATCCAAACATCCATTAGGTTGTACAACATAATGAAGAAAGTAAAAATAAAACAAGTGGAAAAAGATCGTAAAAACAAAACCACTAATCCAATAAAACGATCGTGTCAGCATACAGGTTGCAAGTCCATAAAATGTTTATTGTATAAATTCCACAAGAGCTTTCACCCTCACTCAATTGTAGGGCTTTTTCAAGTGTAAAAACAGTGTAACTGTTCAATCAGCCATCTTTAAATAACTTCATTTTGAAAAAAGGCGCCAAAACCAATCTGACCTAAATTTAAAGTAACCACACACATTTTTACAACTGTCAAGTTTAAAAACACAAATAAATTCACTTTGTTTACCAAACATTAATGAACTTGATAAAACTTTAAATCAAAGTAGTATAAACTAACACAAAATAACAGTTCTATCTAAAAAAGAAAAAGAAAAGGGTATCAAACATTTAAAATACTTTAAAATTATGTAAAACAATACAATCAAAATATTACTTTAATAATTGTTTCAGTGGTTGTTTTAAATAATTATTTTGATAAATCTTCTGCTTTTTTAATCAAATAAGGCTTAATAGAAATATGCTCATTTAGTCCTGGGGGGGGGGTGGGTAACATTCAATTTAATTTGCCAATAGGTCTCCCTACTGCATAGACAATTCTCCCAATCTCCCCCTTTAGGGTCAATAGGTACTTGTTCAAGAACAAGTACATTCAACCCTCCTCTCCACCTGGTTTTACAGGTGTTTGAAGAGACATGTGCATCAGATTTATATGAATTGAGTGTAGACAAAAAAATTAAGAAAAAGTTTTTGTTTAAGGCTAATTTGACCATAAGGGAAAAACACATCTTGGAAGACATACTCAACGACAGGGGGATTCGAATTATGAAATCCGATAAGGGGGCGGTATGGTCTTGGTCAACACTTTTGATTATTCTAGTAAAATTTTGAATATCCTGGGGGATGCTGATGTTTATATTCCAGTTTCTATGAATGAGATCAACATCTCTTACAGGAAAATAGATCTAGCAATAGAAGAATTTATCATGGAAGGTAGACTGGATGAAAAGATTGGTATTATGTTGAAAAAGGAATTACCATGGAAATGATTAATAATGACATTGAAAACCTGCAGACACTGGATTCAACTCATATCAGTTTTGTCAAGGGAATGTCATGCCTACTCAGATTGGCAGACTTCTTTGAGAAGGTCACCAAGGAAATGGACCAGGGCAAAATGATGGACATTGTTCACCTTGTTCTGACCAAGACGTTTGCTACAATGCCCCACTTGGGAATTGTAAACAAACTCACAAAATTAGGCATAAAGCCCTGTGCTACACATTGGATTGCCTGCTAGTTCTCGGATCAAACCCAAGATGTTAGGATAGGGGAGTCCACCTCCACAAATAGGCTGGTCATTAGTAGAGTCCTTCATGGCTCAGTGCTAGGTCCTCTCCTTTTTGGCATCTACGTCTGAGAAGGCAATGCCAATGTCAAGGGTCTCTGCCTAACCAAGTTTGCAGATGATTGCAAACAGAGCAGTGATCGAATCTCTCCAGGAGGCTAAACATTCTCCCGGAAGGGATACTACAGACATATAAGTGGTGCCATACACATGGTTTAAAACTCAATGCCAGGAAATGCATAATAGTACTCTTTTGGAAGCTGGCTACCCAGGGGAAACTATCTCATTGATAACTCATCCCTAAGAGTAGACCCAACATTCAGGGATTTGAGGACATATGTAGACAGAAAAGTGGCTTTTGATCAACATGTGTCTAAGGTAGTAAGGAAATAATTATATATTGCTTAACATATAAGGAAGTGTAAGGCATCTAGGTCCAAGGAAAACATCATTTCAATGTACTCAGCCCTCATCACCTCCCCTTTAGTATGTACGTTTCCAGACACCAGCAACAGATGGAAGGTCCACAGAGATTCCTCACAAAAAGAAGACATGGTGTTAACATTTATTTATTGGTATTAGTTTACCAAGATAGTCCACTGAACCAAAGAGCCCATTTTCAGTGGATGCCCAGGGAGAAACGCTTCATAAAAAAATCAAAGGACATTTAACAGAATTGACAATGTAAAACATTTACAGAAAAATATAACATTATACAGAAAATTAACTATATACAATTTACATGAAAAATAAATGCAAATGCAAACATTAGCAATTAGTTAAAGATGAGAGTAAAATAGAGAGGAAAGTCATCTAGTGAGCATACTTAAATGCAATCTTAAGGCTACAGAAAAGTTAAATAAAAGTGAAAAAGGGTAACTTATGCAATAGATTCTATTATAAGTGTAGTTAAGTTATCTCTAGAGACTTAATTGATAGAGAAATTTGAAATATGAGTATATACAAGATAAAAATAACAGGTTATGAATGGAAAAAAGATTTGATTATTATGGAAGAAATGCAGAAGTTGCATGTGTATGCATTTTTCAAGAAGCTTAGACATAGGAGATAAAATTGCTATGGGTCAGTAGTTTGAGATATTGGTCAAGTTGCTACCTTTGTGAAGGGGTAGAATAAAAGCCCTTTTCCAATGGTTTTGGGACATATGACTCTTGGATGGAGTTATTTATGAGTATACTAATAAGGTATGCAATGGCTTCTGCAGCAAGTTTTAGATATTCAGTGGGTAGCTTGTCTGCTGCATCAGAGCTGGGTTTTAGCTAGAGAAGTAGCCTTCTTATAGCAGAAGTTTGGATTGTAGTAAGTGAGAACGTGGGTGGAGCATTTATTGTTGATTCATCTGGAATTGAGGTTGTAGAGGAAGGGGATTGGAAGAGATGGGATAGTGCAGCTATTCCAGTGTAATTTGTATCAGAGTGAAATTGTGAAAAGTTGGCAGTGATGCTAGCTATAGAATTTATGAGTTGTGAGTTGTAAAGACAGGTTACGTGTTCTGGTGTTTTGTCTGGGTGTGGACACGGTTTGCTTTTTGTGTCAGGATTTAGAAGTGATCCTATAGATGCCCATACTTTTTGGGGATTCTGCTTATAGCTTGTTTGAAATTTTAAATAGTCTTTTTGGAAAAGTTTGGACCTCAATAGTTCTGAAGGTGTGTTATGTTTTTGGCACTGTTTCCATGTTTTATCTCTATTTAGCATTAGTTCTTTAGTAGGTTTGGTTAGCCATGGAGCATGGTTGACTTTCACCCTTTTTACTCTGGGGGGTGCAAGACTGTCTAATGTTTCTAAAAAGGTTGTGTTGAAGTAATCCAGTGTTTCATCTAGTAGAAGACATTCTAAGTTAGTCCAATTCATACTTTTTAGTATGTTGGTGAATGTCTGTGGGTTAAAATTGGTACGATTCCTTACATATTTGTAATGATGCTGCATATGGAAGGAGGGTGCTGTTCGATGAACAAAGGCTGGGAGCCGGGAGGTGATCACTTATAGCTTTTGTGAAACTACCAGCTGAGAAGATTTTAGTAGGGTCAGAAACTAGTATCCAAACCAGGATGGAACTATCCTGAGTACTGGTATTAAATCTTATTGGAAAGGTGAAAAGTTGAGTGAAATGAAATAGTTTATATTTGAGGATGGGAATTTAGAATAAAAATTTAACCAGTTAATACTTATATCACCAATAATAATGGTTTCACTTTTAATAGTGCTAGAGAACCAAGACAGTATTTCTTCAAGTAAGGGTATGTTATTGACAGGGGGGAATGTAAAGGACTATGATACATATGTTTTTTTTACTTATTTATTTTTCCGAAGGAGATCAGAATTTCAGCATTAGAGAGTTGCAGGATGATATCTTTGTATGGGAATATATTGTAGATATTAGGGTAAAGCAGTGCTACACCACCTGCTTTTCTTTGAAGTCTATCAGTCCTTATTGCATTGTAGCCTGGAGGGAGGCATTCTGAATGTTTTATATTTGGTTTAAGCCAGGTCTTGGTGGTAGCAATTATAGCAGGTTTATTGGAAGCTATCCAGGCATGAAGGTCCACAGTTTAATTAAGAATACTTTGTAAGTTTATCATTGCCATATGTAGAGATTTACAGAATTACTGGAGTTGAATAGTATAGGAAGGGTGGAGGAAGTGGGAGGTGGAGGATTAGGGTGTATGTCTCTGCAGAGGGATAAGATCAAAAATATGGGAAAGTGGAGAAATGGATGCTGAATTCACCTGGCATTGTCAATGTGGAATAGAAGGGAGAAGGTAGAGTTTTTCAACATAATATAATGAATAGAATTGTTTTTTGGAGACTTTTTACTTTGGAAAGGAATAGCAGAGTAATTTGATAGAGACTGGGAGATATTTCTGATTACCTTTCAGATGCAGTTGATAGGAAGATGGCTATGGATGTTGGCTTAGTGATAAATAAGGTAGAGATGAGTGAAGAATGATGCAGTAGTGGAACTAGAAATAGTGTAGCATGAGATAGGAAAAGTACATTTGAAAAAGAGGGAGACATTTTGAAAAGTAGTTAAACTGCTAGTGGTTAGGTGTGTAAGGTGAACTACTTGGATATGATTGGCTTGTTTGAAGTAGTGGGTGGAGTTACGGAATTTAAGTTTAAGAGTAGTAGGGGTGGGTGGGAATTGGGGGTAGGGTAGAGGAGCGGAGTGAGCCTGAGTGTAACAAGGGCAGATGGAGAGGGCTGGACCTGGACCCTGTTTGAAGCTACCATCAGGAATAATCAGTAAGCTACTATGTCCGAGTGTTATACTATAACTTTGGCTCTTCTTTTAGACTGATTTAGAAATTATACTGTTCGGTGCAAATATAGGATATATAGACCTATAAACTGAAAAAACATAAAATAGAAAGTGTGGAGGTATCACATAAGATGCTAAACTGTTTGGCCTGTAGATAATGCTTGAGTGAATATAAGTAGAAACAATGCAATTGGAAAGAGAAAAATGCAGGTGGCTAACAAAACAAGTGTAAATTTACAGGACAGTACTCATGTAATCAGATAAATAAAAATGCTGGTCACTAACAAAAATAGTTTAAGATTACAGAACAGGGGAATGTCTGAAAGCTGAAGGAAAGTAATGAGTATGTTTCCAATTAAGCAGCTGCTACAGCAAACACATATGGTAGAAAAAAACTGTTACAAAAAGGGTAAGCTACTGGAAGACTGAAATAGTATGGGGAGGGTTGAGGGATACCAGAGCACTCCAGTGATGCGCCGGGCAGACTATATATAACAGAACTATTCGTAAAGCTTAGCTAAATGTGGCACATACATTAAACTGAAATATGGGCATGAGCTGAGCCAAGATTTAGCTGAAGTTGCAGTAGCCCAAAAAAGCTTGATTTCACACAGTCTGGAAGCTTGCAAGGGTGCAAAATATTAGCGAGCTTGAGACCTATGAAGGGGGGAGAGAGATGGAAGTTTAGGTGAGTTAGATTTTTAAAAAGTAATAACATGAGAAAGAGTGTAACAGAAAGAGCAGGGAATAGCAGAATGAGACAAAGTTACAATGAAATGAGAAGTAAGAAAAGTAACATGTCCTGCATGGATCATCTCAAAGCCTTATCCATGTACTCTGCCCCCTGCATACTGTTGAGGGGTGATCTGTCTGGCATACAAGGCATTCCAGGATCCTACTTTGTTGGACCTCTTGCATATCTGTAAAACAATTACCATCAGACCCAGGGACTTAAAGCTTGCTTGCACATAAATAGGACATGTTAGAGGAACAGGAATGTGTTTCAGAGAATACTTCTCAGCAACAGGATTCCCATTCGTGTGAAGCAGGATTCTTTCCTAATGCTTTTCAAGCATAACCTGGATCAGTGGATGTGAAATCAGAAATTCACCCCTGGTGTATCACCTATGCCTCTAATCAATTGAGGCAACCTGTAAATGCTTGAATACACATGCCCTAGCTTACACATACCCCTAAAAATAATCTCTAGATCACCAGACTTGTTGGAAATATTTGAGATACACAGCAAGGTATTAAAAGGTCATTATGGTCATTAGTTTACTATAATGCAAGAAGAAAATGCAAAAAAATAAAAAATAAAAATAAATAAATAAAATGTGAAAAGAAAAAAAATGAAGTGCAGTTTACACCATGAAATATATACAAGAAAGTAAAAAGAATAAACAAATAAAAACCAAAAAACAAAACATATACAGCAGTTTTCATTGTGAAAAATATAGAAAGAAACAAAGTGGAACTTGAATAACACCAAGCAACAATATACATTGCAATTTTACCTTTGTAGTGTATACATATATATTTTGAGTCTAGACAAACAAATATTCCTATTGAAATAGGACAGGAAGTATCAACAGTTTACATTCATACATTCTCATATAACTTATGCTTTGGGCGATTATAATAACAACCTTAGTTTCCTGCCCAGGGGAATTTGTCTTAAATAACAGTATAGTGTCAAGCATGGCTATTAATCAGTTCAGACAGCATGGCTACAAACAAATCTAACAAAATAATTGGAGGACTTTGCCTGCTAATATGGAGGTGTGAAGTCAAGTATGAGCAGTACAGAGTCAAGGTGAGTAACACTGTTGTTACACAACAACAGGTTCTCTAGTTCTGTTCTCAACTATTACTTTTCTGTGTGGGGTCTGCATTTTCACACTGTTTTGTGTGAGTTTGCTCTGGGTACTTCAGTTTCCTCCGACGTCCCAAAGACATGTGGTATGTAGATTAGAGAATCTAAACTGTTACTAGTTATGCATGCGGATGAGTATTAAACATACAAAAGAAAGGCCTGACAATCTACTTCTGTTCCCTACACATTTGGTAAACTCTGTGGCTGTTCATATTTTTGCTATAGAAGTCAGATGTGACTTGGATAGATGGATGGTTTATAAAGTGTGAACATTACCTTTGTTTATAAATAAATGGAAGCCAGCCATTACTGTTAATGGCACATCTACTGATAAAGGTAGTGTGTTTAAGTGTTTTAACTGTAACATGTGTACTTCATTTGAGATATTCATAACGTATCTGCTCTAATGCCAGAAGGACCAATAAATCAGCTGATGTTTTCAGTTCTGGTTATGTTATTTAGGGTCTATATTAGAACATTGAAGTTTTAAAACATCGAATGTTCTAATATCGACCCCAAAACAGCAAACACTGAAAATAGTGAAGCTGCAGAATACAGAATTTTTTTCCTAGGGAAAGAATTCAGTTGGCCGTTTCTGTGGCTTCGCTATTTTCAGCACTGTGGTGGAAAGTTACGGGTCGGGTTCAGGTAAGTGTGCAATAGTGCGGATGTTAGGGTTAGGGTACGGGTTAGGTGATTTAGGCTTAAGGCACAGGTGAGGTGAATGTGCGATAGTGATAGACTTTAGGGTTAGGGCGGGGTACGTGAGTTAGGGTTAGAGCGCGGGTCAGGTGAGTGGATAGATAGTAGTGTATGTACACTTCAGTGTAGGGTTAGATGTAGGATTTTAAGTGTATGTGTGTGGATTGCTGTTTTTTGGTGTGCTTGTGTTGTGTGTGTGTGTTTCTCGGAACATCAAATTTTTTCCCAAGGAAAAAATTCACTGTTCTGAGCTTTCGATGATATCATATTTCGGGATTCCAAGTTCAAGCTTATGGTGTTCGATGTTTTGGAATTTCGATAATGTGATATAGACCCGTTATTTATGTTTCCACACCCATGAGCTATGCTTGTTTTATACAGGAAAACAACTAAGTTCAGAATTACAATTTATGAACATATTTATTCCATTAAAAATAAGTAAATGCCTTGTACACACAGCAACACATGCAAAGTTTTTAAAAAGGTTATGTTTTAAGGTATTGATATTAGCTCCTGTAAATATTGGGAGTTAGGATGAGGAGACATTTTGTGAATTTTGTTGCCAAGTTCAATTGAATGTCTGCACCCGTCCTGGTTTGAATGAGAATGTGAATTTTAGGTCAGTGCTAAAAGCAAAGAACACTAAACAGAACAGATGTAATTTCATGTATCATTTTCTTGAATTGTATTTAACAGCAGTGACTGATGTTCTTTATGCATTTGATCGGTTTATTGTTATTTATGTGATCTTAATGCTACTGTTACATTTTAAAAGTCAGTCTCATACATCAAGAATTAATATAAACGATGAAACCACTTACTGATTGTTTACAAATAAAACAATGGGCTTTTCAATATTTCCTTTTGCTGAATCAATATTTTTCACAAATGATAATTGCTATCTCTGGTGTTTTGGCTTTTTTTTTTTTTTTTAATTTTTAGACCTCTGTGTGGCAGTGGGGATATGGATTCAAATTATTTGATTAGATTAAAGGTAAGACAATATGGAAATGCTGGTAGAATAAAAAGTAGGGAAAACAACTGCAAAGTATAGACAACATGTGAGGAAAAAAAAAAGCTTAATGTGAGAAAGAAATTACCTTAGTAGTGATAGAAAATTTAAAGATATCTGTTTAGACTAAACCAGTAGGAAGATAAGGCTACTAAGTTTGATGGTATAAAAACAGACATTTTTAAAATGTTACATATTTCTGCTAATCAAACTGTTGGATTTGTATACTTTACCCCCCAAAACAGCATATTGAAATGTGTCAAACTGACAATGATTGTACTTGACAGAACAAATGACTGAATCTGAAAGAACAACAAGTAGAAGTTGCTGAATCTGTTTCACTTACTTCAATTTACCAAACATTAAATACTATTATACAATGACCCCCCCATTAATATTCCAAAATGTGCACGTTGATTGGTCAGCGTGCCCATTGTAAATCCAATTTATACTAATGGAAAAAGGTCCGAACGCCCGGACTTTTTCCATTAGTATAAGTCTTTACTTTTGTTTTGTTAGGCAGCAACGGAGAACGAAAGAGCTCCGTTGCTGTAGTCTCGCTATATTAAACGAGTTTAACATAGTGAGATATGTGAAAAAAAAGCAATGGAGATCTTCCTTTCTCCGTTTCTTTTTTTAAAACTGTCTTGCTATGTTAACGGAGATCTTCGTTTCTCTGTTGCTTTTCTTAAAGATATCTCGCTATGTTAAACTCATTTAACATAGCAAGACAACTTTAAAAAAGCAATGGAGATCTTCCTTTCTTCATTGCTTCCTCTACACACAGCTCTGATCTACTGCATAAGCATACACATGCGCAGTACATCAGAACTGCTCCAGGACACCGGACAGCTGCGTAAGGGCAGCAGGGAGGCATTATACAATGCCATTATTTAAGAAAATTAAGTATTTATTTATTAAATAATGTCATTGTATAATAGCAATAACCCACTTCTGGGTGTGGGTAATGCTGGATTTACCCATGGTTGTCTTTGTTTGGCCACTTGGGCTTCACCCTCGTGACCAAACCACACCAACTGTGGGTAAATCCAGCATTACCCACACCCAGGCGTGGGTTATTGCTTAAATACAAGATGATAAAGTACAGTTGTGTAAGTACTTGTCATAATGCTAGATGTTCTACTAATCACTATTGCACTGTTACTGACAAATAGGATAGTTTCCCAAGAATATGTATGTCTGGTCACCATACCAAAGCCTGGGACCCTTCCACATGCTCTAAATTTGATATATGACTTCAGCCCTAAGATGGGAGGTACATAAGGGCACATGTGTATGAATTATCTCTAAACTTATTTGTCCCAGGGCAAACTTGGAGCAGAATGAGGATGTTTATATGGATATGAACTAATTCAGCAGGAAAGGAAATATGGAGAGGGAGAGAGAAGAGAGAAAACCCCTCAGCCAGAGAAGGAAGCAAATCCAAAATGGTGGAAGGAAGAGAGGGATGTAATACTGCAACAGTGGTTGGTAGGACATTTACTATTCAGGTAAGTTTTTACACAACTATAGTATGTCTAATTTGAAATCATTGTTGTAGTATTACTAACAAATGGGAAAGTAAAAAATACTGGAAAAGAAGGGAAGAGGAAGATGGACAAAATTATAGTCCAACAATGCCTGGGAAATGAATCTAGCAAAACCTAATTAAGCATACGTGTACAAAATCAGACTTGTAATGTTTAGTAAAAGTATGCAGCAAAGAACAAGTAGGTGCCTTGAGAATAGTTTTAGAACAGAGACCCCTGATACAGGCTCCCAAAGAAGCTACTGTCCTTGTAGAATGAGCCTTGACAGAAGTAGGAAGCTGTTTCCCATGATAAGCATAAGAAAAGAAAATTGCTTAAAAAATCCAGGAAAAATGGTTTGCTTAGAACCAGCCAATCCCACTCTCTTTTCTTGAAAAGACATAAAAAGCTAGTCAGATTTTGTTAATCTTCGCGGTCCTGTCCAGATAAAATCTAAGCTGCCTGTGCACATATAAAGAACAGAAAGAAAAAGAAGAAGGGGGTTGATTGATTCAAAGTCAGTTCATTTACTACAATGGGCACAAAGGAAGGATGAGTCCTAAGTGTAACCCTTTCCTTATGGAAGACTAAGAAAGGTGGAACAGCCATAAGTGCTTGCAGCTCAGACACCCTCTTAACAGATGTCAGAGCCACTAACAAAGCAGTTTTCCATGTGCAAAGTTTTAAGGAAGAACTGGCAGCTGGCTCAAAAAGGAATAAGGTCAGTTTTCCAAAACATAATTCAGGTCCCAAGAAGGAGGGAAAGATTTTCTTGGGGGTCTAATGTGAAGGATGCTTTTTAGAACTGACCTCAAAACATGAATAAAGGAACAGGTTGAAATGGCTAACAGATGAGCTTTAACAGAAACGTACACCAGTCCAGAATTGAACATCTCATGCAAATAAGAAAGAACTGCAGGAATTCCCACTATAAAAGGGTCCTGATTCTTTTTCTTGCACCACAAAGAAAATCTCTTCCATGTAGCCGCATAAGATTTTCTGATAACAGATTTTCTAGCCTCCTATAGAACCTGATACTTGTCCTCAAAGAAATAGTTCCTGAAAGGAAAAAAAATGTCTGTCACCCAGAAAGTTAGCACTAGAGTTTGGAGATGAGGGTGAATAATAGAGCGCTTGTCCTGTGTGAGCAGGATCATCCTGTGAGGTAACTTTGATGACCATCTCTAGCAAAGTGGAAATGAAGGGGAAACCAATGCTGTCTGGGCAAAAATAGAATCACCAACAAGATTTTTTGGCATTTTCCTCATTATTTTGTGAAGGACTGTTGGTAACACAGAAAGGAGAGGGAAGGCATATAGGAATCTCCCCTTCAAAGAAAAAGACATGGCATCCTTATTACAAGCCAGTGGGTTTGGATCTCTGGAACAAGACCATTGCATCTGTGGGTTGTTCATGTAGGCAAAAAAATCTATCTGTGGAGTACCTCACTGATGGACAATGTCCAGGAAGACCTCCCTATTCAGCATTCAATTGTGTGTCTGCCCTGGATCTGCTCAATGTGTCGCAAATAGTGTGCCTTTCTGAGGGAATGTAAACTGCCTGAAGAACCAGATTGTGTTGAATGGTAATCTCTCAAACCATAAAAGTTGGTCTGCAAAGGCAGTAAGACCTGGTGCATCATTGCTTGTTTAGGTACCACATGACTGTGGAGTTGTCTTTAAACACCCTGAGGGGTCTTGACAACCAGAAATGATTCAGAGACTGAAGGGCTAGAATCAGTGATTTCATCTCATTGATGATTTTACAGTCTTTCCTGTTCTTGGCTGACCAACCCCACTGAATCTTGACATTTATGTCATTGGCCCCCTAGGCCAGATTTGAGTCATCCTTCAGTATCTCCTGGCTGGGGGATGCACTTGAAAGGATAGTCACAGATTAAGGGAAAACTGGTTGAGCTACCTAAGTTGCTGCTTCCTGATGCAAGGCAAGAGAGGAAACTGGAAATCTAATGAATGGCAATGCTGAAGCCAAACTGATTGGAGTTACCATTGTAGCTTCCTCATGTGGAGTCTGGCAAAAGGGATCATTGGAATGATGGATGCAATGAACCATTCTCTCAAAATCTCTCTTGCTATGGTTATCTGCAAAGGGAGAAGGCTGTGAAAGTACTCTGTCAAAAAAGAGAGACTTGTCTGCAAGAATGAAAGCTGTCATTGGGAAGGTGTTGATCCTCTACCATAGGAATATCAGGTCTTTAGACAGAATTAAAACTAACTTCTTTAGATTTAGAATGAACCCTAGACTCTGAATTCAAGATCTTTCAAGACAGGTATTTGACAGGGGCCTTGAATAAGCAGGTCATCCACATAAAAGGATATCTGAATGCCATGCAATCTGCAAAAGGCTATGACTGGAGCCAAACACTAGGTAAGTAGCCTTGGAGCCACAGAAAGTCTACAGGGTAAAACAGAAAATTGAAAATGGAAACAACATAAATAGAATCTCAAGAACTTCCTGAAAAGAGGACGGATAGGGATATGAAGGTAAGCATCCTTCAAATCCAAGGTCATCAGAAAAGCTTCAGAAAGAATCAAAGTAAAGGGAATGGAGAGTTAACATATTGAAACGTTGCACATTGAGAAAAATGACGAGATAGGAAAGATCCAAGAATCCTCTTTTCTGGCGAATAGGAATATCCTGGAGTAAAAACCTCTTCTGAACTGGGTTGGGGGAACTAGTTGAATGGTTCCCTGCTTCCAAACCTAAACACCAGAGACCTTCTAAGCACAAACATGCTACACCTAATACAGCATCTGCAACACTCAACACACATAAAAACATTGGCACCAGTGTCTCACCAAATAACTCCCTAAGGCAAAGCTCATCTAAAACTATTTTTTTTAGTTATAGGTGACTCCATTGTGAGACACACAGATGTCCCAATCTCCAGGCTGGACAAGGAGAAGGTTATGGTCAGCTGTCTATCGGGTGCCA
This sequence comes from Protopterus annectens, assembly GCF_019279795.1. Classification (NCBI taxonomy): domain Eukaryota; kingdom Metazoa; phylum Chordata; order Ceratodontiformes; family Protopteridae; genus Protopterus; species Protopterus annectens. The sequence continues at coordinate 1,360,534,390 of NC_056743.1, forward strand.
GGATCTGTCAGATCAGACATGCACTCAAGTCTATCAACAACAAGTACCGTTATGACTCCATCATAGTTCATGTTGGTGTGAATTACTTGAGATGTGCCTCACTGGACTATATGAAGAGAGACATGATTGAGCTCTATGCATATGTGTCCCAGGCAGGTATGTCCCTACCCTTGAGCAGCATTCTGTCCTCACCTAGGCTAGTCCACAATATCAGTTGGCTTAGTTTCTGATGTTATTCTAAGGGGATCCAGTTCCTGTCAGCCTGGGATGACACGGTTGACAGACCATGCTGCTTTGCCAGAGATAGTCTTCACCTGTAACCTCTAGGCTTTTGGTTATTGGCTAAGGCACTTGCCTTCCCATAATGCCTTTTTAGGTAAGGTCTCATGAACAAATTTCCATTGTGAAAATATCATTCACAAATAAAATTAAAGGTTATGCTGCTAAACGCTGAGTCTAAATCAGAAACTGCACTCTCTGGAAGCACTCCTCTTCCTGAAGGGTGTTGACATCTGTGGAGTCATAGAAACTTAGTTCAGGGCCACAGACAGTACTCCGGCCTTGCAAGGCTAAAATGCCTTCCACACTTTCAGACTGCAAAATGAATGTGCGAGAACCAAAGGAGGAGGAGTATCTATCTTCTTCAAAGATAAATACATCTTTGAACTGGTTAGACAGGAAAATTCCACAGAGTTACTTCAAGTTCAACTAATTGTGGGTAATACCCACTCCCTTCAAGTCATCGTTAGCTATAAGCCTCCTTCAATGATCCAATATACTCGCACTGCTTATTTAGACCTACTTGAGTCAATCAAATTACAACCAAACATACTAGTCATGGGTGATTTTAACTAACCCTCCATTGACTGGAAAACTTATATGAGTAACAACATGCTCGCACAAAGGTTCCTGGACTTTGTTAACACTAATTCCCTGGAACAAATAGTGTGCAACCACACAAGGGGCTCAAATATTCTTGACCTAGTCCTCACCAACATGGGTAACCACTACACCACTACAAGTATAGGACCCTCACTGGTTAAATCTGATCACAAATCAGTCACATTTGAAGTAGCTATAACACCTGAACCCCTCTTAGGTGAAATCAGACAAACAAATTCACCAGAGCTAACTATACCCTAGAGATGGCATAAATAATTTCTAAGCTCCTACACCCAAGGATGGCAGAGCTATACTAAGATATACACAAATGTCATGTACTAACACTTACACAAATGTATTGACACAGCTGTACCTGGTAGGATCAAAACAAGATCCTGAAGAAAAAAAAACAAGCCTCCCTGATGGACATCTAGCATTAATAAGTTATGCAACAAGAGGAAGAAGTTGCTGTCTAAGAATAAAAAAGAGACGTCCCAGCACTGGAAGAACACCCTCCACTGCGTGAACAAACAAACACGCCTCCCTAATGGATATGTAGCATTAATAAGTTACGCAAAAGAGAAAGAACTTGCTGTCTAAGAATAAAAAAGAGATGACCCAGCACTGGAAGAACACCCTCCTCTGCTTGAACAAACAAATAAGACAACTTGTAAAATCCTCTAAGGGCAACTTCAAAAAAATTTAGCAACCATAGCTAAGGATAACCATAAGGCATTCTTCAGCTATACCTGTAACCTAAAAGGTAGGACCCAAACATGTGCTGAACTAGCTGTGGATGGCACCACACACACGCTGATCCTGTGAAACAAGCTAACTTATTAGCCGACAGGTTTGGTAAAAATTTCACCTCCCCCGTCCCTTCCAAACATTCCACAAATCATTCCCTCTACATATCCCCCACTTTGCATCTTCAAAGAGCACATCATTAATACTGTCTTCACGGCCAAAAACACAGCCTCTATAGGACTGTATGGCATCCCGGGATGCATTTTAAATGGTCTAAAACATGAATTAGCAACTCCATTAAGTACTGTCTTCAACCACAGCCTGAGTACTGGTTTTTGTCACTACTGAATAGAAAACAGCAATTATTTTTCCCCTTCATAAAAGAGCTACAGCAACAGACTCTGTGAACTACAGACACATAAGCTTAATCAGCCTTATCTGTAAGGCTATGGAACAAATCATCATGGACCTTATAAATAAGGATATAGGTGATCTGCAAACTCTTAATTCGACAAAGTTTGGGTTTTTCAAAGGCAGGTCATGCCTGTTAAACCTGGTGGACTTCTTCGAAAACATCACCACAGCCATAGGCGAAGGCAAATCTGTGCATACAACCTACCTTGACTTAGCCAAGGCCTTCAACAGATTCCCATATTCGGGCATCATTGATAAACTCTCCCAGTTGAATACCAACCATTATGTCATCTGGTGGGTTGCTAACTGGCTCACCAACAGATCACACTCAAAGTTGGGGACTTTACCTCAACCAGCAGACCTGTAACCAGTAGGGTTCCACATGGGTCATTGCTGGGTCCCCTATTGTTTGGAATATACTTCTTAGAAGTTCAGGCCAAAACAGAGGGTCTGTGGCTGACTGAGTTTGCTGATGACTGCAAATTAGGTGCAATCATTGAATCTCCAATGTCAATATACTTCACCAGGGACTTACACAAACCAGTGATTGGTGCTAAAGCCATGGACTCAAAGTCACTGTTAAAAAATGCATTACTATCCCTTTCGGTTAAAAGGATATCCCTGCAGACTACCATATAAATAATAATACCCTAAGTAGAAACTCAGTAGTGAAAGGCTTGGGAATGCAAATTGACTGTAGCCTAAACTTTGACCACCATGTGTCTACTGTGGTTAGGAAAGCATTCTTCGTTGCACACTTTATTAGCAAAGGCATTGCCTCAAGAGCGAAAGAGGTCATAACTCCCCCATAGTTGACCCTCATCAGGCCAATAATTGAGTACAATGCACCCTTTGGTATGTACCATACCAGGGACCTGCAGGAACTTGAGACACCTCAGGGATTTCTAACCAAGAAAAGTCAGAGTTTCCAGCACATGTCATACACTGACAGACTGAAGTCATTGTCACTGTACTGAGTAGCATACAGACTACTTACAGGAGACTTGTGCCTGGCCTACAGAGCAATCTTGGATCCAAACCTAATGGAAATGCTGTACATCCACAAGGCAAATGGGACAAGGGTCACCCACTCCAGGGATCTTAACCTGGGCTGAGACATAAATAAGACCTGCTGGAGAGACATATATGTCTCTCACAGGTTGCCACTCCTCTGGAATAGGCGACCAATTCACATCAAACAAAGCCCCTCTAGGACCCTGTTTAAGTGTAGCCTGGATGACTGGAAGGGAAACTGTAAATTCCTGTCAGGGATTTTACCAATGACCCTCCTAGATATGGGTAGTCGTGGCTAACTAAGATCTCAAGTTTAGGCAAGATTCTTTATATTAGGTTTCTCTAGTATTATATTGGGTACACATGGCTAGGCTTATAAAGATCTTCAGGCCAGAAGACCAGTAACCACCTATGAACGAAAGATCTTGTAAAAGAAGAAGAAGCAAAGATAACTGGTTTTGAGGAGGTTGAGGAATGCCTGAAAAGGGGTTAAGAAACTTCTAAGACTTTTTGTACCCCTTTCTATAATGGAAAGAACCCACATGTCTGATGTGACTTCCTGCCAGACTGGAAGGGAAAATGACAGCGTCTGGCACGAGGGAGTTTTGCTGAGGGGAGAGGGGTGGAAGATAGTCACAAAGAAGCAAGTTTATCAGGAAAGGAGGGTTTGGTTCCTTTGCTTTCCTACCCTATCTTATCTTGAAATCTCCCATTATTATCTCTTTTCCTTCTTTGCAGTTGTTTTTGTGGTCTCCTGACAAAAGGGCCTGCTTCAACAGGATAATTCCTCTGAAATTCAGGTACCGGGGAAACAAAAATATGCTTCAGTTCTTCCCTAATCCTGTAAGGTCTTAAAAAAAACTCAGCTGCAGCAGAGCCAAACAGAAACTGTCTATCCAGTGGAGAGCCCTAAAACTTAACCTCAGCATCCTCTGGCAGGGACTGAAGCCTTAGCCAGGAATATCTATGGATGAATGGCTCAGAGCCAGGAATATCTATGGATGAATGCCTTAGAGCCAGGAATATCTATGGATGAATGGCCGAGATACGGTCACTCTAGGACATACATTTGCAGCATTATAGCTGCACTTGATGTAGTACATAGTTACTTGAGAGACAGAATTTAGCAGAAATAAAGCTCAAGACCTACTCTCAGAATCAGGCATGTTGCTAAGTGCTTCCCCAGGTTAGACAGAATGTATAACAGGTATCTAGTCACATGTTTTTGATACTTAATAGCTCTAAGCCCAAGGTGGCAGATGTATAAACCTTCTTACCATACATGTCCATAGCCCTGCTATTCTTATCAGTAGTCAAGACATTAGGGGATGGCAACAACTTAGTGGGCTTATCTATGGACAGAGAAATCACTGAAGGATCAGAGAATGACAACAGTTTAGTGGGCTTATCTGTGGACAGAGAAATCATTGAAGGATCAAAAGGAGGAATTTTATCAAGAAACTTCTGGTGATCAGGGACTTTATAAAACCTATCTGGCTTCTTTGGGGCAGGGGGTTAGGACTCGGAGTTCAGAAAGACATAGAAAAAGGTATCCCAAAAAGCTTCCTGGACAGAGGGAATCATAGAAGACTTAGGAGTAGCCATGTCCAATAAAGCATAATGTCTCTGTTGAGCCTCAGAGATTTTTTCTTTGCCATTTAAAACTCTGCATCATTTTTAGAATTGTATCTCTGAAAGAAAGCTCTTCCGAGGGAGAATCAGGAAAAAAGAGAGTCCTCATCTTCTAAAGCCATGGCTAGGAGGGACTGGATTTGGGAGGAATATACTAGAGAGTCCTCAGTAGAGTCTTGGCCCTCCTCTACACAGGAAGATTCCTTCTGCCTTTTTCTTGGATAGAGGAAAGTGGAACAGCTAAAGGTAGAGGCTGGAAATACTTGGGGGGGGGTGACTTCACATTATTATTGAGAGTAACAAAGGCTCCTGACCGTCTGTAGTATGAGTGATTGGGTAATAGCAGGGGCTGAGTAGTAATCTGATCTTCCAACTCCTCCATTCTTACTGCTATATAAACCCTGTGTCTTATAAAGGTTCTGCTTGTATTGTCAGGCTCTGGATTGCATTGCATAAATGGAAATTCCTTAAGATTCCAAGAGCAGGCTAAGTTATTTCTTACACTTATTTCACTGAACTGCACTTCTGAAATGCTTATAATTGTGCTATACAGCTGATCTACTATATTTTTGCACTGTTATAAAGTTTTTTTTATTGTTTCACTGCATTTATGTACTGTTTTATGCTGTTTTAAGATTACTTAACTGTAAACTGCTTTTTCATACTGAGAGTTGTATTTTCTGTTTGTGAGTGCTCTATCCGAGCCTTTCTGTGCATTTTTGTCTGTTACAGTTAAAAGCATTCTCGAGTCTGCTCCTTGATCTGTTTAAAACTTTCATTTAGTGGCTTCAGCTAGGAACTGTAATTTTTCCCACCCACTGTCCCTAGTGTTATGTGTTCTTATACTTGGTGGCTTTGCAGTTGCCCACCCATACTGTATATTTGATCTGTGATACTCCTCCCAGTCTAGTGTCATTAGTTCACTCAATCTAACATTTGTGAAGGCCAACCCACTCAGATTCTTAACATTGCATTAACTTCTGTTCCAGCTTTCTCCATTTCCACTTTACTGGAAAAAAAATTCTAAGCTTGCTAAGGAAAGGGGGTTTCCTGTGGCAGGTCAGATACGGATTTGCTGTGTCCAGGACTGTTTGTGAGCTCCTAAGCTCCCCCCCCCCCTTAACTGGGGTTAAACTATTCCTGGCACCATAAAGTCTGTTCTTCAAAATTTCCCTTGCAACTAACCAGCTTTTTAGTTTTAGCACTCATCTGTTTCTTTGATCTCAGCACTTGTTCAGAACTCACTGTAAGCACTAAATAAGTTACAAATTACTATAGCACTCAACTTTCCTCACTTGTCTAGAGGAAAACAGTTTTTAGTACTTAATAAATAAGCACCTATTCAGGCATGTCTAAAGGTCAGCACTCGGTGTTTTCGCCTGTATACCTGATGAATCTGGGCATCTTGGAACAATGCAGCAATTGCCTCATGTACAAAGACAACCCTCTCCTCCTACCATCCAACACTACGACCTGTGAGAGATGCACTTATATAGCCAAGCTGGAAGCAAAGCTCTCTTCACCAAAGACTGGCTTAGACAGTCAAGAGGAGAAGGTAAACACTTGCACCGCACCACACTCATCACATAGTCCCTCAAAACCTACACCACCAAAACAAACACACAGAACCACAGAGCCACAAAACACACACCTACATTCATGGAGGCACTCAGTACAAATCTGTCCAAACAACAGAGACCTCCAAAGCAGAAATGCAAGCAACCTGCACCCCCAACACAACCCAAATGGCACATAGCCCACATACTCAGTGTGCCACTCAACTACAGCCCATAAGGCATAACGTACCCAACACTCTAGTCTTAGGTGACTCTATAGTCAGGCACACTGATGTTCCACTCACCAGGCTAAACAAGGAAAAAGTTACTGTCAGCTGCCTGTCAGGTGCCAGGATCTGCCACATAATGCACGCACTCAGGTCACTCCACAACAAGTACAAATATGACTCTGTCATTATCCATGTTGGTGTGAATGACCTGGGACTTACCTCCCTTGACTACATGAAAAGAGACATGCAGGAGCTCTCCAATCTTGTAGCCCAGGCCAGTATGACCCTAGCCCTGAGTAGCATCCTGCCATCACCCAGAATGTCCACAGTACAAGGACAAAATGATTGACTTTAACAACTGGCTAAGCTTCTGGTGTCATTCTAAGGGAATCCAGTATCTGTCTGCCTGGGATGACATGAGCAACAGACCACGCTGCTTTGCCAGAGATGGCCTGCACCTGTCGCCCTTGGGATTCTGGATACTGGCAAAGGCTCTTGCCACCCCTATAGTGCCTTTTTTAGGCAAGGTTCAAATGACAAATTCACCACTGTAACAGGTACAAGCAAGCAAAATCTGAGGGTAATGCTACAAGTCTAAACCTCAAAATGCACTCACACAAGGCACTCCTTAAAATGGAGAACATTGACATCTGTGCAGTGATAGAGACCTGGTTCAAAGCTCCAGAGAGCACCCCTGCATTACCAGGCTATAATTCATATCACACCTTTCGGCCACCAAACCCGGACCGAAACACTAAAGGTGGAGGCGTGTCCATATTCATTAAGGATATCCACACCTCCAAGCTAGTTGCCCAGCATAATGCATCTGAGATTATCCAAGTTCAACTAACTCTGGGCAAAACCACAATCCAGATTGTAGCTTGCTACAGACCCCCCACCATGCCCCAGGATTCCCACTCCTCTTTTCTTGATACACTGGAAAATATTAAGGTACAACCCAACACTCTAATAATGGGTGATTTCAACTACCCTACCATTAAATGGGAAAACTATTCATGTACCAACTCTTTTGCTCAACGTTTTCTGGAAATCATCAATTCCAACGCTTTGTATCAACTTATCCACACCCACACCAGGGGCAGCAATATCCTAGACCTGGTCATCACCAACATGGGTGACCGGTGTTCCACACCAGAGGTCAGCTCCTCATTGGTCAGATCCGACCACAAGCTAATCACCCTAGACATCCACATCCCGCTCCCACCCCCCATTAGGAAAACAACTGTAAAAAATTTCTCCAAAGCCAACTTCACGCTTCTTAAGACAGAAGTGGCAAACTTCACGACACCCATGCAGATGGACAATAGAGGTACGACTGCTGAATCCTACACAAATGCACTTTATAAGCACTTACACGAGTGCATGGATCATGCTATCCCTAACAGAACCAAGATGCTATCCTCCAAAAAAAGGAAGACAATCTGGCGGTCTTCTGCCATAAACAAACTCTACAACAGAAGAAAGAAACTGTTGCAAGAAAGAGTAAAATCCCATAATTGGAGGAACTCCCTGGTCTGCCTCAGTAAGAAACTGAGATCCTTCATAAAATCCTCCAAAGCTAGTTATGGAAACAAAATTGCCACTGATTCTAAAGGCAACCACAAAGCATTCTATAGCTATGTCAAAAATCTCAATGGCAACACTCAGATCTGCTCTGAGTTACAGCACAATGACACTAAACATACAGAACCAACTGATATTGCCAACATCCTGGCAGATAGGTTCAGTGCTAACTTTACCCCCCTCTCACCCCCTAAAGGGCCCATCTTTATACTGGAAGAAAGCAAAGTTCCTGTAATCACAGCTGCACAGGTAAAAACTTCACTCTCCAAAGCCAAGAACACAGCATCCATGGGACCTGACAACATCCAGGGCTGCCTTCTACATGAACTACAGAATGAACTAGCAGCCCACCTAAGTACCATGTTCAATCATAGCCTCACCTCAGGCTTTGTGCCCATTGAATGGTGCACCGTGACAGTTATCCCACTCCGCAAAGAGGGGGCCACAACAGACCCTGGGAACTACCGCCCCATTAGCCTGATGAGCCTCGTCTGCAAGGCCATGGAACGCATCATCATGGAACTCATAAACTAAGACATTGGAGATCTCCAAACTCTGGAACCCACACAGTTTGGGTTTGTAAAAGGCAGATCATGTCTCCTAAACCTGATAGACTTCTTTGAAGTAGTCACCAAAGCCATAGATGAGGGTAAGGTGGTTCACACAGCCTATCTAGATCTTACCAAGGTGTTTGACACCATCCCCCACTCTGGAATTATAGATAAACTCACTAAACTAGGTATAAATCCCTATGTCACAAGATGGATTGCCAACTGGCTTACTGACAGAACCCACACCGTGAAAGTAGCAGACTCCAAATCAGGCTTTAGACAAGTGACAAGTGGAGTACCACAGGGTTCAGTCCTGGGTCCTCTCCTGTTTGCTATCTACTTCTCTGAAGTACAGGCTAACACAGAAGATCTTTGGCTAACTAAATTCGCAGATGACTGCAAACTAGGAGCCATAACTGAAACTCCTAATGATGTGGACATCCTACAAAAGGGCCTCACTGAGACAGATGCCTGGTGTCAAAGACATGGTCTCAAGCTCAATGCCAAAAAGTGCATTGTCATCCCCTTTGGTAAAAACTCTGTACCCATGAACTACCACAAAGGCAGTAGTCTACTTAACACTGAAAATGTGATAAGAGACCTTGGGACACAGGTGGACAGTAGTCTCTCCTTTGATAATCCCATCACCACAGTGGTCAGGAAATCCTTCTACGTGGCACACCTCATCGCAAAAGGTTTCTCATCCAGAAAAAAAGAGGTCATTGTTCCCCTCTACTCATCACTCATTAGACCCATTATAGAGTACAACGCCCCTTTTGGTATGTACCTCACAAGACATCTACAACAATTGGAAAGGCCACAAAAATACCTCACAAAGAGGATTACTGGCCTAAAACAGATGCCTTATGCAGACCGTCTCAAAAAACTACAGCTTTACTCCGTCGCATATCGCCTACTCAGAGGCGATCTCTGCCTAACATACAAAGCTATGTCAAACCCAGAGCTGTTGGACATGCTCCACTTAAAGAAATCCCAATCCCTCCAAGCTACACGCTTTAGGGATCTAAACCTTGTCACCACAATAAACAGAACATGCTGGAGGGATATATTCCTGTCCCAGAGACTTCCCATACTCTGGAACAGACTACCTATCTTTGTCAAACAGAGCTCCTCATAAACACTATTCAAGAAAAATCTTGATGACTGGATGGGTAATAGGAAATTTACCCCGGGGATCACTTCTGTGGTTCTGCTTGACAGGGGCACAGGAAAATTAATTTTCTTGGGTGGCGAATGCCAGGGTACCTTTTTGGCTAGGCTTGTATAGTGCCTAGGGCCAATAGCCAAGTACCTACCTATGAACATATGAGGGCTTTAAGCAATCCTTGAGTAAAGTGCACAAATCATGGAGGATCAGAGCACTGCCAATCTTCTTTTAAGAAACTGGGAAGCTCCTCAGTAACAATTATCAGAAAAAAGCTGTCCGGTCTTTCAGAAATAGTTAGCCTAGGTTTCCCTGTCTTGTGAAAAACAGATGTCAGAACAGCCAAAGATAATGTGTGAGTGGCCTTCCCCATATCGGCCTCTGACAGGGTCATGACAGCTTGGGCAGGAGTAGGAGCTGGACAGTCTGATGTCTCATCATCAGACACAAGACATCCAGAATGGGCTGGACAGAAAACCTCAGATTTGGATGTTTTAGGCCTCTTCTTCTTAGGGAGTGGTTGGACATCAGGGCAGGAAGACTTAGATGACATTGTGGCATGCAAAAGGCATTTGAGTCTTTGATTCTCTAAATGAAGGGTCATAGGGATGAAAGACTGACAAACTGAGCACTCCTTATAATTATATTCAGTGCCATGACAAAGCAAACACTTCTCCTGATGGTCTTTATGAGTAATCATCTCCCACATTCACCTTTTCCCTTCTTGGCTGACAAACAGCACTAGACATAGGGCTGTCAGATCAAAGACAAAGTTAAGTTCTGCTTTTGGACTGTCAGCACAGAAGTTCTGCGGTAATTTGTGCTCATACATCCCTTATGTACTTCCTATCTTTGGGCACAGGTCATATGTCAGACATACGGAGCATGGAGGGCTCCCAGACTTTGGTATGCTGGTTGGAAGTATGGCTGTCCTTGGCAGGATATCCCATTTGTCAGTAATACTGTAAAAGTGATCAAGGAAGGGCATAATGTATTACTGTGAGCTATGGTGGGATTCACTCCCTTATAACTCCCTATATTATATATTACAAACTCCACATCTGGCATACACTGAGGAAAGTATAAGTGATTAAAATGATGACTGCAGTTTTGTCATCCACATCAGTATCAATACAGTAGTTGTTGGCAGCAGACGACCCTACTACAAACATGAATAATATTAATATATATCATCATAATCATCATCATCATTATCAACAACCCCCTTTATCCTATTATACCATTCTGTTGATAGCATTGCTATAGACAGATGTACAGGTTAAGGAAGTGGAAGTCAGATGACAGAGATAAATTAAACAGGATTTGAAATGTGCGGCTTTTAAGCTATCATTAGTGATACTAGTCATTAAAGGATAGTTATCTGGTGGCCCTAACATCATCCCAAGTGGATTAGTTAGCAGCTTTTTACAATCTCTGTGGAACATTAAAGACTAACTACAGTAATATACAGGTGTGATATTAATGGATTTACTGTATACTTTAGTAGTAACACTTGGTCTGAGCAGCTGTGACAACAGAAGTGCTTACGTTGCTAAGTTACCACAACTATGAACATATTCACTAAGTTGTTGAGAGATTCATTTAGATACATTCTTAGATAATAGTATCTTATACATTTGTAATGCTTTAAACCACATATATAACACTATAACATTAAGGACTATTCAAGAATGCATACAATATTTATGGTGATGTTTCATCAGGAGTGTTTTATAGTCTTGAGGACAGACCGCAAAGATTGATTCTTGTACTAATGTTATTGTTGGTATGGTCCTGAGGTCTTCCTATAAAAACTGATTTATCACTTCTGTGTGACTGCAATGATTGTTTTCCTTGCAGACACGAGAAAACAGCAGAATCATCATATGCTAGTGTTAAAAAGGCAATGTGGTTTGTGCCCTCTTTACAACTCAGTTTTTCCCTGCTGCGCATCCAAAACCAGTCAAAAGAACATTATTTCTGCCAGTATTAGTGTTTTATATATGGTCTTTCATTAAATTCTTGTAAACTCTTCTCCCATTGTGAAGTGTCTGTATCTTAAGTCAAAACAAGTATTCCTTTTCCAAAATGTATATGCTAAAAGATGTTGACACAAATACCTGGCAGACAAAGGAGAAATGCCATGGTTCGATATGATATCCATCTAGTCCCAGTGGGAAAACAGCAGCGAGTGCCAAAATACAGCCCAGGGCAGTCATATTGTTCAAGTAAGGCTGGGAATTCTGAATATATCTGAAAAAGACACAGAAAAAGAGAGAAAAAATAAAATAATCAAGTTGTCAAGGTCTGAAATGAACCACAGAGAGAAAAGATGAAAGCAAAATGTCTTTTTTTCTCTCTCTTTTTCTCATACAATGCATAAAGAGCTTTTAGAGAACTGTAATCCAGTCTTTTCTTTAAAACAAATAATTTGTATAAGGTTGTGCATTCATTTTCAGGCTACTACAAAGTTACATCTGAACCACTGCATGTTTTTTTGACTATTTAAAGACTAACAATCCAAATAATTTAAGTAGAAACAAAATTGATTTATAAAATGTTCTCATGTGAAAACTTCTTCTGGAACTTGTATTTTGCATATTATACACTCTACCAATAAGTTACAGTTAAAGTTATGTTATTCCTTTTGATGTTTAACTTATTTGTACCCAAATATAAACTTATTTGGCAAATGAGCCTTATTTTTCAGTATTTTTATAAGGTTAAGTCAATGTAAAAACAATTGCACATTAACTAAAACAGCAGATTTTTGAATAATGTGAATATTGCTGGTAGTATTTGTAACTGTCCATTGGATAAACTACAAATGGATGTCAGTCCTCTGTTGAGATCTGTTTTAGTGATCAGAAGTGCCTGTAGTAGCTATCACACCAAATCATAACTGTTAGCTGAAATGTTGTAATAAAAACCTTAGTGAAGGTTTGATATTGTTTTTTTTCAAAATAAATAGGAAAAAATTTAAAAAAAGAAAATAAACCAATTTGCACCCAGGGTATCTCCATTATTTACCCTGTAGTAGGTGTTGCTTTATGCCCTGGTATCCCTCCCACTCCCCTGGTTGTACAGAAAATTCTGGCGGGACAAGTGGTGCATGATGTGACTCCATTAATGAAAATTGTGGTCAAAATGGCTCATGAAGGTGAAGGATTTAATTGTAAAAATGTAAAAAATACAAACCTTCCCTTTATTTTCTAATAAGCCTCCAGATGCTTTTAGGGTTTTGTTTGCTGCAACTACTAAGTTTCTTTCAAATCTGGTAGAGGACATAATTAACTTGGTAGAAGAAGTGCTGACTCATCCTCTCTAAGCCAGCTCAGGTAAATTACGCTGCATTGGTGGAGGACTCACAATGTTGCCCATTAAACATATTTTCTTCAGATATCTCAGGTAAAAATTTACAATCACACATCCAGTCTGGTTTTAAACACAGTTACAGAAGAACTCTGCTTGATATGCTAGAGCAGCCTACTCCACCAATGAGTAATACATTGGAATAGGTACCTCTTATGTTATGTGGTGTTTTATGGATGGTGTAGGTTTCTAGAGTGGTGATATTAATGGATTTACTGTATACTTTAGTAGTAACACTTGGTCTGAGCAGCTGTGACAACAGAAGTGCTTACGTTGCTAAGTTACCACAACTATGAACATATTCACTAAGTTGTTACTTTAACACTGCATCTGTTTAGATGAATGAGATCCAAGAGTGCTTGGTCATTAACAGCATGGACTAGAGAGGCAGGGATTTTAATCTGTCAGAGTAGTTAAGGGTACTGAGACCAGAGATCTTTTCGGTGAGGAAATGCTGAAGTATCTCAAGTTGATTTTTTTCTTTAAATAAATGCTGAACTATCTCAAGTTGATTTTTTTTAAATGCTGAGTGAGCTACATGTCAAGGGAGGCATTGTATTTAGTAATGAGCCTAATACGTAAAGAATAAAATGGGAGTATAACTTTTTTGGACCTGGAGGATATACCACAAGGATAAATTATGTGAGATAGAAGGATTTTATAATGACCACAGAGGTGTAGTGGTGAATGGAGAGTCTGTTATCAACATATGTACCCAAGTCCCAGATGACTGGGTGACATTTAAGTTGAATATTATCCACATGGTAAGCAGAAGTAATGCTAGAATTGCCCTAGGAAACCATGCTACATTCCTTAGCTTTGAAGGTCAATATCTGCCTTCAGCATTTCACAGTCTCAGGCCATGACCTTTTCTTCTCCACTGACTAGGTTCTTTTTTCTGTTTAGAAAACACAGAAGCAGCATAGTTATCAGCAGAAGTGAAACACAAGTTAGAGTCACAGACTTTCTTTGTTCAAGAAAAATCTGTAAATTTATTAGCAAGCCTTGCTTAAGTATTTTTGTTAAAATGGTACAGTTGTTATACTTATTAGCATCTTAGTTTCCTCTTAAGAAAACAGCTATTTAAGATGATAAACATTAGGGAGAATTTGATGTGTATAAGACATGTTGTTGCAAAGTTTATCTAAGGATGTCATGATTAAAAAATCTACCCAACACAGTATAATATTAAAAATAAAAAAATTAAAAAAATGTCAAATATCACTAAAATATTGTAAAATGCCAAAATTTAACATATTCCTCAAAATGTTTTCAGATCATAGCTTCAGCAACAGACTCAGTGCTTACATGTCACATGTAGCTACTTGTTACACATTCTGAATACCCCATTCCCTTTACCAAACACGACCCATGGTTTAATCTCAAACTCTATTAACATACGAGGTGGGGCAGATATTTGGCTGTAAATGGAGATATATTGGCCTCTTTTTTCTTTTTGATGATAACACTTAGTTTAATTACCACTACTCTGCATAAAGATCTCCACTACATCTGTCTATCTTCACAGTGTTGTATGGTTGCCACACTTAGTAATCCAACCAGTCTGTCAACCAGCATACTATTTTCCTCAATAGAATGTGAGTTGGCTGGTTCATTTCAGCTAACCTGCCATCAAGATCAGTTTCTATCCCCATAACAGTCTTGGTAGTGGATTTTGGGGGTGGCAGGAAGAATCATTCATTGAAATGTCACGAGTTTCAGTTTCCTAATTCAGCTAATTTATTACCATGGTCTCTGGCATACAACCTTCAGCATGGACCCATGTCCTACTGACTTTTGTCTGTCTTGAAGTACTCCTTTGATTTATCAAATTATTTTCTCTTCTAAAATTTTAGGTTATTTCCTTCTGATATATAAAGTAACTTGGTGACACCAATGTTAAGAAATCTGATAACTACTTCCTTATCCTTAATATTCCATTTGTTGTAAGATCACTGAGATGATTTTTGGTCAAGGTTTGATTTCGTTTTAAAGCAGTGTCAAGTTTGTGATCCATTCCATTCTGGTTTTTACTCCAGACACAGTAGTGACATGGTTCTCCTAAGGGTTCTCAATGAATGCTTAATGACACAGTATCAAAGGCATTATCCTTCATGATGGCTCTTCAGCATTTTACAAACTGGATCATGTATTCCTCTTGGACCATTTGTGGATGTATTGTGGGGTTACATGTATTGCATTTGAATGGTTTATCTCCTTTCTTTCAGGATGCATTCTTTGGTTTGTATCTAGGATGAATACCTCATCATTTCACATTTTTTTTGCATCCAACAGTCTTCAGGGTTCCATTCTTGGTCCTTGGTTATTCTTTGTGTATGTGACTCTACTAAAGAACTCTTTAGAAGCTCTTCATTAACTTTACTTTCCTTCCTTCTGGATATAATGCCTATTGCAAATACACTTAATAAAAACCTGGAATGTGTTCAAGCTTGGAAATACAGTACACATCTCAAGTTTAACCTATTAAAGACTGTGGGCATGGCTATTTGTGCATCAAAGGGGATTCTAGTCATCTTACTTCATAGCCAAACACCTTGTATGGTGATGATAATTTAAAATCTGTGCATCATAAATGATTCTAGTTCTTCTACTTCACAATCAAACACGTATGGTGTGGAGAATCCCAGGCATACTATAGAACAACAGTTTGACATTTATGGATTAGATGTCATCAGTTATCAATTCATCATCTCTCTACCTATTAGGCATTTTATGCATGCGTTAAATGTCTTTTCACCCACCAGAAGACTATTTCTGAAGTTGTTCTTGCTCTGATTTTCTCCAGTCTTTTATCTTGATTGCTGTAACTCCCTATCTTAGTGTTTTATAATACTGAACTAGATACATTTTAACTTGTGCTGAACTCCAAAGCCCGATTTACAGGAACTTGTAATTAGCAACATTATTACTCTGCTTCTATGTAGCATGAACCATCTGCCAGTTTGATTTCAAATTATCTGTAACATTCTAGTGCTAATTTATCAATTCTAACACAAGTTATGTCTCCCCTGCTTGAAGGAGTTCTTTGTCTCTTACAGTGCTGCTAAGTTTTGAGTTTCTCCTCACTGGGGTTGTTGGTGATTCCATGAGTATGCCTAGAGACCTTCAGGTTCACTATCATTCTTCCATCAGATATATTCCTTCTGGAAACTCTTTCCCCAGGGGATGAGGGCATCTCCTACCCTAGTTAGATTTATAAGATCCCTAAAAAAACAACTTTTTAGACTAACTTGATGCACTGTTAATCAAGTTAACCTATGTATTGCTGTGACCTAGCTTTTTGTGTTTTAATATTTATATGTTTTACTAATTTACTGCTATGGTGCAGTATTACAGCATTACAAACTAGAACTTAAACATCTTAGTCCATACATAATTATGAAATCATACAGTAATGATCCTTATAATGAACATCACCAAATGGTCTGATTTTTTACTATTTTACATGAGGGAGAGGGGGTATTACACATAAAGTGTATGATGACCCTCCACTGGACCAGTAATCAAGCAGCCTCAATCCTTACCACTGGTAACAGTGGAGGATGTTAGCTGGGAAGATGACAGGTACACACACAGTATTTCCAGATGCAGCTCTCTGCATCAAGTTTAATTTCCCCTAAGAGCACACAAAGACCACAGTCAGTCCTGGGTTGGTTTCTCCCTCTTCCTCCAGATCCCCAGTACAACTCCCCACTGGCAGAGCTATACAGTTGAGATCTCAGCTGAGTGACCAAGCCAAGAACTCCAGAACTCTCTCTGTCCAACCAGTGCATCGCATCCCTGCCCAAGTAGCTGACACACATACTTTGAGGTTTAATTTACACACACACACACACACACACACACACACACACACACACACACACACACACACACACACACAACTGGGAAAGGCTGGCACAGGTTTACTAGCTATGCCCCCTTCTGCCCAGACTATAAGGTAGTTTCCACTGCCACCAGTCACTCCTTATCAGCTACTTTAAGGCCCTTAACAAAGGGTTCTGATCTTACTGTGTAACATCATTATAATACAAATGGTAGTTTGACCAAGAGCAAAACTATTAGGGTTGGCCCACATGGTGTCACCAAATAAATATGCAAGTACTCTCAAAACTTAAATATCTCTACACAGATCAGCCACAATGAAATGTTTGAATATATTTAATAATAAATAAAAGAACAAGACAATACTAAATATATATTCACAGTGACATCAGAGTTCAAAACCACAAGAAATATTTAAAACACCATTACAGGACAGTCTCAAATAAAGGAAAAAAAACATCTAAACTAAGCTTCACTATATTCCTGACTGAATCTAAAAGAATTACTATAACCTAAGAGCTTACTAATAGAGCAAGGAAGATGTGTGGTGAATGGTTCTTGTCAGGTCCAAGACCGAATGCAGAATGCTCTGTCTCACTAAGAGACTTCTCAAATTAATATCTAAAATATTACTGCTAGGATAGCTTTCAGAATGACATAATTGCTTGTCATCTGACTTTTAGTTACCAGGCCGAAAACAACCACTGATGAAGCTGTCAGTATTTAGCATTTACCTATAAAAATATGCAGACAAGGACTTCTCAGATCTGTGACAGATGCTGGAATTCATAAAACAATTGCATTCTCTCATGCTTTCAAGAATAGTAATTAGTTCACCCTAAAGACAATACAGAAAGTTTCCTAGTACTGACATTGTATCTCTTGCTGCATTGAAAACTGAAATATGCCATCTTTTGTGGCCTAGTCATAAAGGAATTTAATTTCAACTATTTCTCTGAAGTTTGCCAGACTAAAGTTAATGTCCTGTATTCAAATTTAAACAGTCGCAATAGTGCATGTACATTTCTGCCCTCTTCCAGTAGGGCACACTGTAGCTACATTTCAAACAGCACTCTGCAAATACCCTTTCAGCACACACATCTGTACAAGCAGTTTGATACACACATGACATGCAGTTTTAATACATTTGTAACGCAAGCATCTTGTATAAATCATTTTGATATTCACCAATGACATATAATTATATACAAAATTCCAGCTAGCTGGGCTGGCAGTATCTCCTTTTGTTACAAGGTTTTTGAGTGCAGAACAGATAAGTTTATTCCTATCCTTCTGTCCCAAAGAGATGGGGAGCACTGATAACCAATTTATGCTGTCATATGGACTGGACAAATAAGGATATCAATGCATCCTCTTGTTTTACTTTATCATAGAGACAGATGTTATCCAGTGTATGTGGACCACCGTATTTACTGTTGATTTGAGGGAAAAGTTGGGTGCCCACCTCAGGAGAGCTTTTAGTAAGGAGCCCTGTTTGAAAAATTGATTGGAGTTGAATTCTATGGACATCAAGCAATCAGGAAGATCTAACCAGATGAAAACATATGGTAGTTGTAGATTTTGTTGATTTATTAATGATGGGCCAGATGCAATGGTGGAAGGTTTAGAGAAGAGTTTGGCCTGCCCCAGTATATGTAATTGTGATACTACTATGGTGGTTTATTTGGCCACTTGTACCACGTGCCTGGGAATACATCTATGGTATTTAGAGAAATAAATCCACAAATGCCTTGAACAGACACCATAACTGTTGTATTAATTTTAAGAAATGTATTTTTAATTGATAAGGTACAGTTTTCTGTAAAAGGTGGGAATTTTAATATTTTTTTTGAATACAAAGAGTTAGTATGGCAGCTGAGACTCAATGCTTGTAAACCCCCAGAGTTGAATGATTATGTTTCCATTATTAGTGTATTAAAAAACAGAGCTTCATTTTACTAACTTGAATTTTAAATTACACATTTTATACGAGGATTTGATTTATTGGTGATGTATTCATTATTTTCATAGAAATGTATTTGTTTTTATACCATCAACTTAATTTTTCATGGTTATTAGTAGTAATAAACACAGGTAGTTAATTTATTACTCATAAGCTTGGCATCTACTGGTGTGGATTTTATATAAATTATGTAGTTAACTTAAGAACAACACTGATGAAGTACTGGTAATCATAAGGGGTGAGAGTGTTTAGTTTTTTTTGCTTTCATTAAAGCATTTGACAACTAACTGTGGTAAATTTCTTGTTCTGATTTGGATTTTAGTTCAGTATCTTGTTTAGTATCTTCTTGTTCTTATTTGGGAGAGCATTAGACTGAAGATCTAAAGGTCCCTGGTTCAATCCCAGGTTTCGGCATAGAAGCCTTTTTAAACAGATCATTCTATAGTAAATGGAACTTACTATATTGAACAGTGGAGTATAGAAAATTTACTGGATGATAAATTTATCTCCAATTTCATCACCCAATCATCTCCAGTTTCCCCACAAGAAATACCCTCTACCATTTCTCCCTCAGTTACCACTAAAGATAACATCCTCACTGCACTCTCCAGATGTAAAAACACTGCATCAATGTGTCCGTATAATATTCCAGGATGCCTCCTAAATAGCTTGAAACATGACCTGTCAAGCCCATTATAATCTCTATTAAACTACAGTTTCCAGACAGTCTTTATCCCTAGGGAATGAAGAAGTGCAACTGTAATATCTCTAGACAAAGTGGGATCATCAACAGACCCAGGGAATTACAGACCCATAAGTTTGACTAGTCTTATATGCAAGGCCTTGGTAAAAATTACTGTGGACCTGATAAAGAAAGACGTAGGAAATCTTCAAACACTGGATCCATCCAAGTTCAGTTTTGTCAAGGGAAATTCATGCCTACTAAACTTGGTGGACTTCTTTGAGAAGGTCACTAGAGTCATGGATTAGGGCAAAATGGCAACAGCATATAACACAATACCTCACTTGGATATTATAGACAAACTCACAACTTTAGACATTGATCCCTATGTCATCTGATAGCCAAATGGCTCACAGACAAGATACATAAAGTTAGGGTAGGGGAATCTATCTCCACCAAGAGGGCTGTTACTAGTGGTGTCCCACAGGGCTTAGTATTGGAAACTCTCCTGTTTTGAATATAATTCTCTGAAGTCAAGGCAAATGTAGAGGGCCTTTGACTGACTAAATTTGCTGATGACTGCAATCTGGGTGCAATCCATGAATCCATTAAAGATGTAGATATCCTCCAGGAGGTCTGACACAGACAAATAATTGGAGCCAAAACTATAATCTAAGCCTCAGTGCACACAAACGCTGAATTATACCTTTTGAGAGGATGACTAACATTGATAACTCTCCCCTAAGAGTAGATCCAGTATTAAGGGACCTGGGAACTCAGGTTGACAGTAATCTGAACTTTGATTACCATATGTTCACAGTAGTGAGAAAATCCTTCTACATGGCACAACGTATAATTAAGGGCATGGCATCTATATCTAAAGAGATCATAGTCCCACTCTGCTCAGCTCTCATTAGATCAATAATCGAGTACAATACATCGTCAGCATTTACCAGAACAGGCGTTTGCAGCAGCTGGGGCAGCAACATAGGTTCCTCACTTAAAGAATACAGGGTGTAAATAATATGTCTTATGTGACCCACCTCAAAGCCCAGTCCCTATACTTGGTCTCCTACAGACTACTGAAGGGCGATCTATGCCTAACCTACAAGGCATTCTCTAATCCAGCCCTGATGGATCTGCTACACTTTCACAAAACAAACAGCACTAGAATTACTTAATCTAAGGATCTAAACCTAATCTGTGACAAAAACAAAACATGTTGGAGGGACAGGTATGTGTCTCAGAGATTACCCCTTCTCTGGAACAGATACTCCATTCATGTGAAACAGAGCTCTTCACTAAGTCTATTCAAACCCAATTTACACCAATGATGGGAAATTGCAAATTCACCCTTGGCTTTTTGCCTGTGCCTCTTATAAACAGGGACAGTCTGTTGATGCCCTAAGGCACAGGCATATACCAAACCATTCTAGCCCATGGGCATTGATAACTGGGAAAACGACACAAATGGCTAGGTACAAAAAGGCTCTAGGGCCATTTAGCATAGTAAAACCTTCTACGATCCTATGGAAAAATCATATGTTACATCGCTTCACAAGGGTGACACACCTCCACTGACCTTTCACATTTTAGGCCAATAGCCATATTATATCCATTATCCAAAGTATTAGAAAACTGCAAACACAAACCACTTTTTTGTCAGTTAATAGAAAATGAGCTAATTAACACCACCACCCAATATGTGTTACACCCACACCACAGAACTTCAACTGCTTTACTCAGTTTTAATACTGTCAACATTTACAGAAATGAAGGGAGCTTGGTCTCTGCACTGTTTTTAGATTTACTGAAAGCTTTTGACATTGTGTTATATCAAAAAAACTCCTGTACAAACTTGCCTCCATGGGACTTGTCAATTCCTGACTTCACTGGTTTCATAATTCTCTCTCAAGTAGGGCCCAAGCAGTAAAGTGGCAAAATGACTTATTTTATTAGTATCAGAGTACCACGGGGTTCATACTATTTAACCTCTTTATCATTGATCTTCATACTGATGCTGGCACTGTTAAAATTGGTCAATATGCTGATTACTCTATTCTGATCTAATTTGCAAACACTCTCCCCAGACTCAAAGACCTCACTCTACAGTCTTTTTTCTCTGTTGAAGCTTGCTTGAACAATACTTATCTCCTTCTAACCCCCCCAAAAAATAAATAAACAAATAAATTGCTACTATTTACTTCTAGACAACTCTCAACACAGATAATCTGCTTTCACCATCTCCTCCAACAATATAATCACTGAACTGGTTAACCAGACAAAATTAATTGTTGTCTGTATTGATAAGCAGATAAACTCTAATCATCTAACCATCATATATCATAAGTAACAAAAACCTACCAAAAACATGTCTCACTGTACAGAGCATATGTCCTATCCCAAGCCATGCACACTCTCAGAGTTGATGATCATGCCTCATAATACCTTCTGCCCCTTTTGCCCCTCCCTAGCTTTATTACTGATCTAAATGTCAACAACGCTGTAACAAAGCTGCCAATTTTAGTGCAAACCAGCACCATAGAAAATACCACTGTCTATCCCTCAGGGAACTAAACTGGCTCAGACTGGCACATGACTTGACCCTGACTCAATTTGCTGGAGTCCACAAGCCCATTTATAGTATGTCTAAAAACTCTGCAGGTCTAAACAATGTCAGTCAACAGTATCTACCCAACAGAGTTTTATGGTGTGAAGATATATCTCCAATAAATATAGCCAAGTCTCACAGCATGGCAGGAGCTTTCTTTTATGCAAATACTATTGTCAAGAAATTAAATGCAATCTCTTTACCCATTAGAACAATTCCAAATGTCAGCTCCTTCAAATCAGAGCTCAAGAGCCATAATAATTGTGGTAAATTAGATTCCTGTACATATACCCACTCATCCTGTCTCCCACTCATCCATATCATTGCTTTGCAAGCTTTGAACCCGCCATCTTGTATGCCAAGTTTATATATGTATATAGATAGATAAAGTATACACATTGATTGAATGTACTTCTCACTTCCCCCCATGTGCACTATAAATTTATATTATGGTTAGACTTTTCTCTCTTTCCACTTTATCAGCTCTGCCTTACGCATTTCTCCTCTAACCTCTTTGCTTACTCAGGCCCCACTCATCTGTCTCAAACATCATCCCACAAACAATATCCTAGGATGTACCACTATGCTTCATGGAATGCACAATATTGTTTGTGCTAACGTTGGTCCTTGAACGTCAAATTCTGACAACTGGCCTACAGTCTAAAGGTACATTTCTGATGACAGATGGGTGGGGAAAGAAGACTTGAGGTAGAGAAAGAACGACTGAGAAGGGGAGGGTCAGACAGACAGGGAACCTTGGTGATGCAGATATAAAGTGAGAATCAGTAGGTGAAAAAATGGCCCTGTGAGGTAACACAGGATTAAGTAGACAACAGAGTAGTTAGTCCTGATAACATGAAGAGACATCCTGACTAGACAAGCTGAGTCAAATGGCTTCCATAGGAGAATCAAAAGCCTCTGATATAATACACCCTTCCAATAAACACTGATGGTAGGTAAAAGGCCACAGGACTAGATAAGATGGCATTAAGCAGACTTAGTGTGGAGGGGGCCAAATACTCAAATGTTGAAGCACTGAATAATTTTATTAGCATGCCTTAAATATGTACCAAGGTAAAAGGCTTTTAGTTCATTCTAAGTACAAAAAAAAAAAATTCTGTAGCTTCTCTTCTGCAGCAGTGTATTACACTGATAACATTGTTCTAAGTATGTTTACAAGGAGAATTATGAGACTGTAAGCCTGAATGTGCCACATAATCATACTTCTAATGACCCTTACATCAGTATGAAAAGGTACATAACTGATTTAGCAAGGGATAGCTAGCCGGCCATAAAGAAAAAGAGGGATGGAGGTAAGCAAGCTAAAAGTAATTCTTGTTGCACAATTACAAAGGACATGGCTAACATCATAAACAGAGTGGTAGTAAACAAGGGAATGACATTAAAGAATGACTAATTTCTAAAAAGGGAGAATGACTCAATAAAAAATGACAGCTTTTTCTGTTGGAAATAAATTAATAAGGTCAGAAAGAATTGGAGACATAGTGAGATAACAAGACTGGTAGAGAAGAAATTGGAATAAGCGAACAATATGCTGACATTTTATCCCTTATCTGCTCTGCCCAATCCATAAGACAACTATAGCAAATCATGCACAAATCTTTCAATGACACTGAAATATGACTAAAAAATTCTAACTTGCTGCTTAATGCTAAAACAAAAACAAACATATGTTATTTACCCCAAAACAACACATTAACCAGAAACACACATTTAACATTACCGCAAGTAACAGTACAAAAATGGGGACCATATGTCAAACTAAACTACTTGATGTTGTAATAGATGACAACCTCAGATTTGATCATCACATATTTCATTCCAACAAGAAAACTCACCAAAAACTCAGCTCCTTCTATAGGGCCAAACACTACTTAACAGATCAAGCACGGACTACATTA
This sequence comes from Protopterus annectens, assembly GCF_019279795.1. Lineage (NCBI taxonomy): Eukaryota > Metazoa > Chordata > Ceratodontiformes > Protopteridae > Protopterus > Protopterus annectens. Next base: position 1,360,558,561 of record NC_056743.1, read on the forward strand.
TAGCAGCAACATACCTCCTTCTTTCTCTATTATATGCTTCATTTATTCTTACAAATTTCAACACCAAGTACAAAAATAAACTAGCCTCCTGCTATTACAAAATAGCTAAATTTGCAACCAACCAATCATATAAAACAAACCACTGCCTTGATTAAACAATTAAACTGGCTTGAACTCAAACCAGTTGACATACTCACAACTAATCATTGCCCACAACCTGTTGTACTCTCCAAACAAATGCCCAGCATTACAAAATACTCTACTATACTATTCACCCACTAGAGACCTTTACTCTAGCAATAAGCTCTTACTATGTATCAGTAAGACATTCAACACTGCTACAGACTCTCTACTCTCATTACATGTCAAAACTCTGGAATGAAACTCCCACACAATTAAAACAGATAGAAAACTTAAATAGTTTCAAAACTTTGCTTAAACAGCACCTATGCTATAGATGGCTCTGTTCTTCCTGCTCACCTTGCTAGCTTTAATCAGATTACTTTTCATTGACTCTTACAACCACTTTGCTTCCCAATCTTTTTGTACCTTATCGCTCCTCCTCATTCTGCACTTATTTCCTAAACTCTTACCTTTTCCTCCTTCTCTCACTCCCCCCCACTAACTACAATTCCTCCTCTGTCCATTTATCTCCCTGCTTATTTCTATAACTTCTTCTTTCATATTTCTCATCATTTTTAAGCTACATTTAAGTTGTCTGTACATTATTACTAAACTCAAAAACACCCCAGTTTGATCTTTTCCCTGCAACCATCATGATATATATATATATATATATATATATATATATATATATATATATATATATATATATATATATATATATACATTAATTATTATTGTATGTTATTTCTGTATTTAATAATTAGCTAATTCATATTAATTTCTCTCTTGTTTATTATGTTAAAATACTATGTTCATGTAAGAAATATTTAAAAATATTTAGAAATCATGTAAATAAGTGTATGTATAGATGTTTTTACCATGCAGTTATAAATGTAGATCAGATGTAATGTAAATGTGGAGCTTTTCTCCCCGGGCATCAACTGAAAATGGATTTTACCCAGCTGGACTTTTCCAGGTTCATTGGTAGGTACTACACTATTGGCCCTAGGGCCTATATAAGCCTAGCCAAAAGGTACCCTGGCTTTCGCCACCCCAGAAAAATATTTTCCTGTGCCACTGTCGAGCACAGCCACAGAAGTGATCCCCGGGGTGAATTTCCTATCTCCCATCCAATCATCAAGATTTTTCTTGAAGATTGCTAATGAGGAGCTTTGTTTGATATAGATAGGTAGTTTGTTCCAGAGCATGGGAAGTCTCAGGGACAGGAATCTATCCCTCCAGCATGTTCTGTTTATTGTGGTGACAAGGTTTATGTCCCTAGCGCATGTCCACTTTTATTAAGCATCTGTGTGGGCTGTTTGATTCTGATAACTTGTTTGCAGTTAAAAGCTTTCTCTAGAGGCTCCTTTATCTGTTTAAAACTTTCATTTAAAGGCTCACTGCTGCTTTTCTGCTGTGAGAAACATTTCTGCAGTTTAGTAGTGTGGATATTTGTAGCACTGTCCATATACTGGCTTGTGTTTGGGCCTAGTGTTTGTGGAGGCTGTGTGTCTGAGCACATGTTCAAGGACATCTTGGTTTAGCCAAAGCCATTAGGCATTTCAGTGAGAGAGGATTGTTTAAGGTCATTAGCTGACTGGGTCACCAGGACTACAGCTTAGAGTAAATACCTCATTGGTTCTTTTGAGCTATTTTTTAAAGTTGTCTCAGGTTTCAACTTTCTGTTACCTAAGAAGTTAAGTTTGTGAGTGTTTCTGCCATTTCACATTGAGCTAATCGAAGGAAAGACACTGAGCAAACTCGGATCTATAATATATAACATTAAATATCCTGTTTTTTTGCTTATTTTTACGAGTTATTTATAGCAATTTGTCTACTGCATACTTTTCTAGCTAGTTTCATTGTGTGTGAGGTATTAACTGGAAATTGTCCACTTTTATTAAGCATCTGTTTGGGCTGTTTGATTCTGAAAACTTGTTTGCAGTTAAAAGCTTTCTCTAGAGGCTCCTTTATCTGTTTAAAACTTTCATTTAAAGGCTCAATGTTGATTTTCTGCTGTGAGAAACATTTCTGCAGTTTGTTTCTACCTAAGTAGTGTGGATATTTGTAGCATTGTCCATATTCAGGCTTGTATTTGGGCCTAGTGTTTGTGGAGGCTGTGTGTCTGAGCACATGTTCAAGGACATCTTGGTTTAGCCAAAGCCATTAGGCATTTCAGTGAGAGAGGATTGCTTAAGGTCATTGGCTGACTGGGTCACCTGGACTACAGCTTAGAGTAAGTACCTCATTGGTTCTTTTGAGCTATTTTTTAAAGTTGTCTCAGGTTTCAACTTTCTGTTACCTAAAAAGTTAAGTTTGTGAGTGTTTCTGCCATTTCACACTGAGCTAATCGAAGGAAAGACACTGAGCAAACTCGGATCAACAAAGAGAAATAAACAAACAAGCAAATAAATAAATAAATAAACAATACATAAATATTCATCCTCAGTGTAGGGCCTGCTGAGATTTCTCTAGATTTCCTACAAAAAATGATAACTTATTTAATAAATTACTCCTTATAGAACCCAGAAAGCTTTTAGTATTACAAAGTCATGGCATAATTTTATTTTTATTTGTATGTTTTATTTTAAATTTCTTTACAAGATTAGAGCAGTGCTCCAATGTACCAATTATAGTCTCAGCCCAGGAATATTTTACATTATGTAAGAGATGAGAATATCATAAAAACGCACATTATCATCTAACAAAAAACGGTGAGTATACACAGCTGTAATATACATTACTTACAATAAATCACAACAAAATGTTGGTTTTTGTATCTACAATTTTAGCAATTTAGAAATACATGAAGTGCATTTCAAGTTGCTTAGTAAGGGACTAACATTCGTTCCGTCTTTCAAAGTGGATATAGCGGAAGTACTTATTTGTCTTAAGTTATACACTAGGAAGCTTAATTTAAGATTGTTTTTTAATGAACACAACAATATTACCAGAAACACTACGAATAATTTAAAGAGAAAGAGTGTGTTTGTGCCCCCGAGCTATAAAGAGGTAGATATGTTTGAAAGGATGTGTGAGACAGAATTTAGAAGGATTGTTCAGAACAAAAAACTTTTTCCCAATAATTACAATTTAAGTCAGGATGAAAGGCTTACACTCATTGACCTGGCTAACAATAAAGAGTTGAGATGTATGAAGCCAGACAAGGGTGGGGGCATAGTCATTATGAGTTATATTGACTATGTGTCCAAAATGCATGACATCCTTAATGATACAACAACATATGAAAGAGTGTCAAGAAATGAAATGAATAGAGCGTATAGGAAGGTGGATTTATATTTACTTGATGCCTTGTACCAAGGGGCTTTAGATGTTAATGACAACAAATTCCTAAGTGTGACTGATCGAATAACACCAGTTGTTGTGTCTTTCGGCTTTTCCCAGTTAGGGGTCGCCACAGCGGAACTCCGGTCCGCTAATGATTGGCAGTAGATATTTACATGCCGAGTTGCCAGCCCTAACGCACAACTTTCAATGAAGGTACGCCCATTCACGCACGTCTCCACACAGAACATGCTTTAGCTGAGAATTGAACAGTACAACGTCTTACTGTGAATTCCAAAGATCCATAAAAACATCAATAATCCACCATTTAGACCTATAGTCATAGCCAAGGGCTCTAAAACAGAACTCTTGGCAGCATTTGTGGACATGGGTACTCAAATGGTGGCAAAAGAAGAAGAACACATACTAAGAGATTCATGGCACTGTCTTGAAAGACTGAAACTATTAGAAACGCAGATTGACTACACCTTTCTTAGTATTGATGCAGTCAACCTGTTCACAGTGATTCCCCACGAAGAAGGGTTAAACTATTTTAGGGAATCCTTATTTATGAGCAATAAGATTAACAAGAATAAAATAAATACACTTGCTGAACTCATGGAAATAATTCTCAAGAACAATTACTTGAGTTTTGAAGGGGAATTATTTCACCAAAAGACGCGCTAGATGTGCCCCGGTATACGCAAATTTGGTTCTACTTTCTTGGGAAAGAAAGTTTATATTTCAGTCGGTTTATAAAGAAAAAAATCTGTTATACAATAGATTTTTGGATGACATCCTGATTTTATGGAAAGGTGAGAAACATGAAATCAATGAGTTTGTGGAATATTTAAATAACACAACGACCTTCCTGAGATTTACACACACATGGCATGCAACAGAGACAGATTTTTTGGACATTCATTTAGAAAAAAGTGACAACAATTTGAGAAGTTGTATATATAGGAAAAAGACATATTCAAACTCATTACTACATTTTGACAGTTGTCACCCATACCATCAGTGAAAAAATATAGTAAAGGGTCAAATGGTGAGACTGTCAAGACTGGTAAGTGACAATGAAATGTTCCTTAAAGAAATGTACTATATGGTAGGCATGTTTTTAGAAAGGGGCTATCCACTAAATCTATTGTTAAATGTAAGACAGGAAGTTGTACAAAAGAGACCCATATCCTTTCAACCTATCTTGACATTGGGGACAATGTCTGAAACAATCAATACAAAAGAAAGCACTGATGTGTTTATTTTGAAATTCACTAGTTTAAGTGTACCTAACAGAAGTGATTAATAGAACTTGGAAAATATGTTTTGACATCAACATTAAAATGAAACTAGGTGGCCAACCTAAAGTGGTACATAGTAGGGGCAAGAATATTAAAAACATATTAGAGGGTAGAAGAAGGAAGAGACATAAGTCACTGCTGCACAAATGTGGAATGTGTAAATACTGTTGTTACATCAATGATGGGCCTTACGTAGTTATCCAAGGACACGAGTATACTCTTTCATGCCCAGGAAAATGCAGTTGTAATACGACTATGCTAGTATATGTGGCAACATGTGTTAGCTGTCAAGCTTTCAAAGTGGGTAAACCACGTGTAGACTTAAAGACAGAATAGGAGAACACGTAAGGGCTATAAAAACACGAAATCCACATAATGCACTTTTTGGACACACTAAAGTTTGCCCTAATTTTAAGAAATTTATTTTCTTTATAATTGACCAAGTTTCCACTATTGATAGAGGAGGTGATGATAAATTATTGGTTGAAACCAAAGAGCTGAAATGGCAATTGAGGCTCAACGCTACACAATCACCAGGTTTAAATGAGGGAGTATCGTTTAGTTCGATACTTAAGAACAGAGCAAATATTGTCCCTTGATTTTTAGTGTGTATTTTATTTATTTATTTATTTATTTTTCTCTCTCTCTTTCTCTTTGAAGCAAATTAATAAATTAATAATAAACAATACACAATATATGTTTGGTCAGTGTATAGATATTTTAGTAAAGCACTTGATTCCTATACATGAAGCATAGGGAAAATCTTTTAGTCATAGAACCATATGAAGGGAATCATAGTTAAATACATAAATATATACATATTTATGTATGATAAATTTGTCCCTTTAGGGTTAATGTTTTGATTAAAATAGAGCTGTCTAATAAGTGGTTTGACAAAGTTCAGTCGCAGTTTTTTATGTTTTATGTTCCAAGATTTTAGCAATGTATAAGTTTTTATACATACATTTCTATATATACATTTTTTACTACACAATTATGTGTCAAAAGTTGTGGATGTTAAAGTATATCATTGTGTTATAGGCAATATTTAGAATTGTGGGTATGGGATTTTTAGTTCAAGGCTCATGACTGGTTTAAAGTTAATTGAAGGGATTATTTAAATTGTTAGATTTTATAGCCCAATGACTCTGAAGAAGCCAAATTATCGGCGAAAGCGCTAAGTCGTTGGTTATTTCATGTATATGCAAGAATAAAGTCGGAGTGTGATTCTAACTCATTGTTGGGACTTTACTACTTTTTGTTTAGTGATACCCTTGTTGGGTTTGTTTATATTGTGTTGTGCACAACAAAATGTATGCAGAAAGTGTGCTGTATTTGTGATAATTACAGCTATGTATTGTCTAAGTGGAGATGACAGGAATGTTGAATGGAGTGAAGGATGTTAAGAGTTGGACAGTGGCTGCAAGAAATTATATTAATACTGTTTTCTCTTTCTCAATGATATTACACTAGACCTACCTAATCATAAGGTAATTATGTGTAGAAATGATATTCTACTCCAGCTAGCCAGCAAACCCCTTAATTCCCTCCAACAATCACAGCAAACTCAATTAACAGTGCTATGCAGGTGACTCCATAAAATAATCTCCAAATTAACAGCACCAAATAAAATATCATACTGTACTCTGTCAAAATGAAACTGCCATCCCTAACTGCAATACAGGTAAAAAAATGCAAGGTAACATACCAAATGCTACACAACAGAAATATCTTAGTGGTGTCACACTGGAGCTCTCACTAAATTTCAATAATCATATGGACATTGTGACCTCCAAAGTGCTGTCACAATTACAAATTTGTTACAGACACACCTATATTCTCTCCCTAGCAGCAAGTATGGCCTTATCTAAAACTATAATGCTTCCCATGCTTGAGTATGTCTTATCTTGATATACCTCCAAGCTACACATAATGTCACCAAAATCAAGAAGCTGCAAATAAAATACCAAGATTTGCTCCCCTGGAAGATATGAAGTGTTATCATTGCATCTTTTATGAAAAGGCATGTTTGCTACCTACTACTAACACAGCTATCTACTTACTAAGTAGCTGCTGTTTAAAGTTCTATCGTTTGTTTACTGTCCCCCCCCAAAAAAAATACAAAACAGGAAACAAAGCTTTTCCCCGAATTCTCTCAGAAGCCGCCAAGAAAACACACTCATTTGGGTCAAACCAAGTGTCAGACTTGCAATTGATGAAAAAGCCTTCTTCAGGATAGGACCTGCAATATATAACTAACTACCCACAGTTATAAAAAAAAATCTGAAACTCTGGTATCATTTTAAAATGATCTTAACCAACATTTGCAAAATCAGTCTAAGTGCTCATGCTTCAGAGACACTAGCTAAATGTTTTTAGTTTATCTGTGCCCATAACCCTGAATTTATTAATCATCATTGCATATATTGAGTGACACATTGCAAATACTCTACTGCAATGTTATAAAACTGTATACTGCAATTTCTCTCTCATATAATACTTGTATTTTGTGTGCACTGCTATATTTTACTATCAAACTTTCTGTAATTTAGAATATGTTGGAATAGATTTCAGTTCAGGAGCCAGCTAATCATTTCTTTCTGGCTTGTAGCGTCAAGAACACAAATGGAAGAATGTGCCCTGGAGGGATACGATTTTTGAACCAAGGTTATGGTTGTTTAGGTTTATTATGAAAGACCAATCTGTGTTGGAGAGGCCTTCCTTAAGTTTTTTGTTGTTTGAGATAAACATCAAATGAATACATTTCTTATATTCTGTCTCAGAAATGTAGCCAGAACATTTTGGATTCAAGAAGGGTCATACAGTTTGCAATAGATATTATCCCGCATTATAAACATTATAGAGAAAATCTGAAAGAAAGGCATCATTAGAAAATTAAAAAAATTACATATGCTGATAAAACAAATGTATTAATGCAAATAACAGTAAAAATGTCCATAAAATGTTTAGGAGGAAATGCATTCATTCTCATTGCAAAATATACAAATTTCAACTGGAAATTATGGTGATTTGAGAACTAACTAACTCAGGTAATACAATACCCAAGAAAGCTTTTCATAATACTAAGCAGGATCAAAAATACCTCAAGACACTGGCATGAGATTCACTGTATTATAACCAATCAGTTCGCCCAAGTACTTCAGTGCAGAGGTAGGAACAGAGAAGTTTTATTAAACATTTTAATGACTCCTGCGTATTCACAAACCCAGCTACATGTCACCATGAGGTTCTACCTCCAGGCTGTATGGAAATGCAAACTCTTGCAGTGGTAGCATGATAACATTAAACTACAACAGTGGTCATTCTTTATGTCTTTCATTTATATGGTCAAGGAGAGTTAATTTCCAGAAATGACTACAATATTGGCCTATATTACTTAATATCTTAGTTCCATTTGTTCAGACTTCCTCTATAGACTACCCACAAAAATTATGCCCTGAAAAGCTGCAGGCACTGACCTGCATATGACAAGCATCAGCAGTCAGAAACAAGTTATTTTTTTAAAATGGTAGTTGCTTCCTTATATTCTTTTTTTAATATACATCTCAACATTATATTTATCAAATTCACAGAAAAGAAGCCTGAGTGCAAGACCAAGCTGGCATATTTTTTGTCAGACGTAAGCCTCATTTTGTTGAAAATAACATGGGATACAGAAGTCAGCACTCTAAACTGGGTGAAGTATTGAGGCTTTACTCTTTTAAGATGGTTGTGGAAGTAGATGGACTGTGTGGGGCTATCCTAATCAACAAAATAATCTACAAAAATTAAATGTTTTTCCGAAAAATATATAATTAATGCATTTGATGAGGGTTTATTTCTATTTCACTGATGTTCTTATTTGCATCAGTTTTACTTACACTTAAAGAACAGGGCAGGCAAGAGCGGCCTTAGGTCAGCTGGTGCTCTAGGCAAAAGGGTGCCACGGCACCCCCCACCACATTACCCAGTACCCCCATCCTGGTCTATCTACAGCAAATAAATACTGGAAAAGTGCTCCTGCTAGAGCAGTGTCCTAGGCGGCTGCCTACTTGGCCTCTGCCTAAGGCCGGCTATGAGGGCAGGAGATGTAATGATACATCAAACTAAGAGAACAAGGGCCAGCTGACAACATACAGAAAAGACATGACTAATATGAGGACTGAAAATATTACAGCAAAGAAAATGCCCTGAAAGTAACATCTACAGTACAGTCTCAACAAGATTCAGTAAAATGGTAGTCAGTAGTCTGTATGTTACCTATTTGAAGCACAGGTAGCAGCAGAAGCATTGCACAGGGGGTTATACAGTAATGGGATAGATGCAGATAGCTGAACAGTGGAACCGGTCCAATTATCAATGATGATATGCAATTAAAATATACAGAAAAGGATTTCATTGAACTTGTACATTGTTTTCAGATAAGGGCTGTCTTTCACTTTTTATACTTTGTTGGTGTAATTCTCTTTGACAGTTACATACAATTTGTAGCTTTCCGAAGAAGTGTTTTTAATTTATACTTAGGTTTCAGATATTAGGTTTGATTTTCCTCATTAGGATTTATCGTGGAAATGGGTTGAGACTGAAACAAGACCATTTTATGCATGTTCATAACAGGTAAACAAGAACGCAAACTCTCCACTCTTGCCCCCCCCCATACACATTTACTCTTACCCTGACATCTGACTGTCTACGTTCCATGATCAGTTTGACTAAAAATGTAGGTAGCTGTGACTTCTTACCCTACATTTCCCAGGCTTGTCACTGTATCTCTGTAGCAGAGAAACACTTTCAATAACCTTTCTTTAATATAATGCTATTAGCATGGTGACATACAGCTTTTTTTTTCTATACTATAGCAACCCAAGGCCTCCTGTCCAGAAATGCACTTAAACTATCTTTTGATTCAATTACTTTCATCAAATCACAAACCCTGGTTACATGACACCATTATGTTCTATATCAAGGCTATATGGAGGTACAAACTTTGGCAGCATTTTAATGATTTTTCCATGTTTCTAAATAGCCCTCTGCAGTCACCGATGTAAACCATTACCAGACTAGAAGTGCTACATGCCCAATGAAAAGAATAAGTGTCTGCACTTGCCAGCCAAGCTTTCACATTTTAAGATAGCACATTTTGTCTGCTGCCGGCAACACAGTCTAAGGAGCAGGGAATCAGGAGTCCAGGGCACACTGTGACTTCTTTTTAATGAACATTGTTTAAATTAACCTCATTTGCAAAATATGTCATTTAGTGTAAGTGTTTTGTCATTGATTCTTGTCAAATATTTTGAATACATTTTATTTTTTGTTAATTACATGAGCCCATTAGACCAAGTGCCTCTTTGCAGGTGCCACCAAGAACCACTATTTGGTAAAGTGGTTTTGCAAAGTGAGCAAATGAATTTTACTGGCAGAAGCATTAGTCTTACCCTAAGGGGAGGTGCAAGGGGCATGGCCAGGAAAAGGGAATATAAGAATGTACTTTTCTAATAGTGAACAACTGACTAACCCCTACAAAGTGGTTTTGCAGGAAAATTGAACTCTTATAGACCCAAATTGAAGAGCAGTCCTCATAATCAGGTATTATCAGGCACAAACCATTTCATACCAGTGGTATAAAAAAAAAAACAGAGAAAAGAGGCTTTAAACCGAAAGTGAGATCTGTTCTTGCAATGGGGAAATGTGTGTTTTAGTCACATAAGGAAACCTTAATAAACAAAGGAAGCTATTTCAGCAGTGCTACAAGCAATTAATTAATTGATTAATTAATTAAAAGAGAAAGATACAGAAGAAAAGGGGGGAGCAAAAGGGGTTAGTACTGTCTTTTGGTTAGATACTTTTTGTAGATGCTTGACAGAAGGTACATAAAAAAAAGTAAACTTCTGGCTTTTGAGAAAGGTTTCCATCATTTCAGAGTTAATTACATTCAAAAGGCACGTTATCTATAAGCGTTAAGTATCATTTACTAATTTTCCTTTCTTTTTCTCTTTACAGAAAATGGCATCCATCAAGGAATGGAAGACTTGTTGGGACCGCATTGCATCAGAGGCAAAATCCTTTTTTGAACAAGCAGCGAAAGGTAGATGGTAGTCCAGTGGAGATGCTTAATCTTCTATGCCCAAAAGGCAATTAGAAGAGGGGTTGGGACTTGAGGCTGGTTCAGTGCTGGCAGTTTAAACAAGAGGACAAGGCAGAGGGTATACAGACAGTCTGAAGAGGACTACATTTCAGAGATCTTAGAGGTACTGTCAGAGGATGGGAGAGCAAAGATGATTCACTTATTTATGGTGAAGGGTTTGTCCCCCCCAGCTACAGATTTGAACATGTAATAATCTCTATTCTCCTTCCACAGTTGTACTCTCTTCTACGTTTTTCACAGTTACCCTAGGACAAGATTCCCTGAAATCACCCAGCTAGGATGTTCAGCCACCTGAAGTGTTACCCACAGGTCTCCTGACACTTCTTATACATCAGCCATTATGGCCCACATACCAGGGTCTGTTAAGGACAAGAGTTTAAGGGGTGAGTCTGTGGATGTTTTTTTATTTATATGACCCATATGGTATCCAAAGGACCTTGGAATTGGATTTGTTGAACTGAACGATTTATTGGCAGACTTGGCAGGATTGGGGCACAGGCATGCAGGCTGCTCATAAGTTCATATCTGGGACAACTGTCAAGTTGAATCTGTATACTTTATGGCTGTCATTTTTGAGAAAGAGTCACACCAAGCCCTCCCACTGTTGATGTATAACCTTACCATTAGGGTGGCCTACCATTTCAGTGGAGAGATGGCTTGGTTTCATTATGACATGAAGTTTTGGAAATTATGAGCAGTCAATAAGGTTTTAAAGTGGAACGAATGCCATCTAGACACCTGGTATTGTACAACTGGGACAAATTTAGGTCTCCTCCTGTTTTGGCTTGAGTGACGATATGACTAAACCTAAGTCATGGTGGACTTTTAACACGGGTGCCTGCACCTGATTGGTATGTTGTTTTAGCCATACCTGCTCAGTTTGTGGAAAAGGGCACACTGTTATTAAATTTTAGTCCAGACAACATAAGCTTCTTGGGATTGATGACACCGAAGGTCTGGCTTCATCCAAACATGCTGATCAGTTAACACAGAGTGGAGGTTCTCCACAGGGGTTTGTGGAGCACCTTTACCCAGAGACTACCAGTGTAGGTAGCCAAAGCCACTCATTAAGGTAGATGTACTTTCCCATTTACTGCAAGATTATGCAAACAAAGCAGCCAAAGAGGAACTTGAAATGGGCTTTATGTGTGTGTGTTTTTCCTTAAAATCTTTTGCTTTCTCTTCCTACTCCATTTGTAGGAACTGGACTTCAAGTCAAAGGGAAATAGGTTCATCAGGGAGTAAAAGAAGTTTTGACTGCCCAGATCTTAGGCCATTTTAACATCTTTCCTTTTCGCATCTTTTAGAGTATTTTCATTGGGTTTAGCACCCAAGAATAAGGCTAGGGAATACAGGATGATACATCATTTGTCTTTTCCCCTGGGGCATTGTTTAATGATGGAATTGGAGAATCAAATTCCAAAGTACAACCTTAGATGATGCCATCAGTGTTACAGTAAGATTTAGTGATCCATGATTATGCAAGCTTGACATCTACATTCTGTCTGCTCCCAGCAGTGGGAGCAGGATTGGCCCCTTTTGGGTATGCATTGTGATGGATTTTGGGCTGTTCAGTAGCCTGCATGATGAGATTTTCTGCTCTTCATTGCTGTGTTGTTGGGAGCAATGGGCACTGCATCAGGCTATGGTCCTCTACCTAGATGATTTCTTGATAGTGGCAGAGGATACAACCAGTGCAGATGAAGGTTTATGGGCTTTTACTGCTTTAGGCCAAGAGCTGGGGTTTCATTAAAAGTAGAGAAGTTGGTGGGCTTTGTTAAAGCTCTAATGTTTTTAGGCATAGATATGAATGCACAGCTTTCTGTTTTTCACTTGTCTGCAGACAAGCAAATGCAACTGAATGAAGTCATAAAAAACTTTGTGCATAACATGGGTTGAAGTACAAGGTGCAGTAGGCATGGAGCTCCTAGGACTGCTTAACGTTGCTTGTGGGCGGTTGCCCTGGGGAGGACTTTCACAGAGTCAGTTTGAGGGCTTTCACAAAGTCAGTTGCTAACATGTTGAGAGGTGGTAAGCAGAAGTATCACTGGATGATTGTGTTAAGCCACATTAAGGAAGATCTTTCCCTCTGGGACATGTTTTGGACTTTAATAGTGTTTCTGTTTGGCAGTAGGGGTGGTTCTTTTCCCAGTCTGTACATTTATATACTGACTCTGCTGGAAGTATGGGCATAGAAGCCTTTTGTCAAAGCAGATGTTTTTCTAAGCCCTGGCTGAACTCTTGGTCACAGAAATGCAAGAAGGATATCATGCTCCCATAGGTTATGCCCATTTGTGTAATGTCAATAGTTTGGGAGGACTTATTTGTCAATTTCAAGATCATTTTTCCATTTAGATAATCAAGCTATGATTGTGGTTGTCGTCAAAAAAATCATAAAAATCTATTCCCATGCAGTTGGTTCTGAGGGCTATAGTACTGCATAGTTTAAGAATTAACTTAGCTTTTAAGGGCAAGCATATTCCAGGGAAGGTCAACAATTTAGCAGATTCACTTCCTCATTTGCAGATCCCTTTGTTTCACTGTTTGGCTTTGAAAGCTCAAGGGGAAGCCATGGTAATCCCTTCCTTGGTGTGGCTGATTGGTGAACAATCATTTTTCTGCTTATATGCAAGTCATGGGAGGATAAAGCAAAGAGGGCATACAGGGCTGCCTTTCCATGCCTTCATGAGGTTTTATGCTGAAATCCCTCCCCAGAAGACTACCTTGTCCTGCTCACTGTTGGCTCATTTTGTGTTATCGAGATGCTGTAAGACAGAGGTAGTTAAGACCATTTGTAGTCACCTTCCTACTCTCAGTATCAGGTCCAAGGTTTTGGGCCTTCCAGTTTTCACAAAGTCCTGGTAGATCAGTAGGATATTAAAAGCCTGGGAGCAAGTTTTGGGGGCAGAGTTAGAGATGTCAGGAGACTAATAGGAAAGCATTGCTGCAAGCCATTTTTGTAGAGACACACAGGATTTTGGATAGCTATGTTTTTATCTGTTTTTGCAACCTTGTTTTTCTGTTTGTTTTGTGGTATGTTTAAGGTCAAGGAGTTGCTTTTGAATACCCTCCTCCACTTTTGTGCCCTGTTCAATAGTTTCCTAGTCTACTGAGCGTTGCACATCCTGCCTCTCCAGAAGATTTGGTTTTAGATTGCCCTAGGGCTGTGCTGTTACAAGGATTTAGATGTATATTTGGGGAAGGCATTAATGAACCAGAATTTACCTTTGAATGGATATTCATTCCATTCTTTTTGAATAGGGAGGGCATCCTATCTGGCCAAGGAGGGATGTTCTGTACAGCTGATAAAGAGAATTAACTATTGGTCCCCTTCAGCCATTTTGAATTCCATTTATTAGTATCTCATATTATTTCTTTTAGCAGGTTTAAGGATCACCATTGTGGATGATTCCTTTATTTCTCAGGCAACAGCAAAGGCAGCTACCTGTCTCAGTGGTATTATTCTGGGACTGGATCCATCAGAATTTGAAGAGGTGTGGAAAGGGTTGCTTGGTTTAAAAATGGCTAATTTATTTGCCATAGTAAAGGAATTGTTGCACAAGTTTGGGAGTCCATGCATTCTTGTGGTTGATGTTTGTGGAAATGATTTGAGCAACATTCCAAAGAGGTGTTTTTTATCCATTCTATTCCATGAAATACTGAAGCTACAGTCTGTAATTCTTGACTTGGTCATGGCATGGTCAGCCATAATTCCTGGATTGTTTTGTCAGAAGGGGATAGTACCAGCTGTTATTAAGACTGTGTCAGAATATTCATTAATTACGGAGCAGTAAGTGTGGCTCCTTTGCTATGGGTCTGCATTATTGAACACTGATTTTGTAGAGCAAGATTCTTTGTGGTTTGCATCTTGTGGAGTCCATTTGTCTCAGTTTGAATTGGAATTGTTCATTGTTGTGATCCCATAGTTTATTAAAAGGTGTTAAAATGTTTTACTATTTTACTTAGCTATCTCTTACTGCTATAGCAGTTTCAACAGTGTCTTTTGTCTTATATAATTCAGATGTACTCATGGGATATTTGTGCTTTTATTTTTTTTCAGTCTTTGTCATGTTTAGCCTAGTAATGCTGACTGCAGCCAGAAAAAAAAAAGGAATAGGTTGCAAGGCAGTCTGGTGGATGGCAACATGGTGGTCTTTCTCTTTCACCGCCACGAGATTTTTTGGGACCATTTGGTGGATGTATGGGGGTAGAGTGCACTACCTGGCCCTGTGCCATCTAGAGGTGCCATTTTGGATATAACTGGCATTGGCATATTGTATCTGCAATGAAATATTTGCTAATTGCTCTTGTGGGATAAGTAAACTTTTGTCACAATAGGAACAAGTGTGAAGTGTGTTCTTGTTGCACGAGGCACAGACAAATGGAGACTGACAGAATCAAATCCTGGATTGCAGGATGCAACTCTTTAACAGTTCATGGCCTTAATCCTACATGCTATCAAAAACTGAATGATTGTGGATGGCTTACCCCTTTGGTATTTTAGTTTCCTAGAGGTGATGTGACCTAAAAAGTGTAGAGGGAGATGACCTCCCACAAGTTACACTTGCTTTCTTCCATTATGTTTTACATGATTTCAGTTTAATCTTATATCTGAAATTCAGTTATTTGTTTCATGTGCTTATATTTTGGTTTTATGGTTACAGATTATGCATGCCTATTGTAATGAACTGCTGTTCTAATGCTGAGTTTCTGAGATGTACCTAGAGAGGACTACTAGGTAATGTTTGCCATTATTCAGAGTACAAAAAATCAAGTAGGTGATTTATAGGTGACAATTTAGGATGCTTCTTGTCCAGGACACCAAGAGTAATAAACAGAGAAGAAACTTTGCAACTTATACTTCCTCTTCAAGATGTGTTCTTTTACTTGATTTTCTGATATATCTGTCTCATAATTTAAAAATAGAAAGCATATCTAATGGATTCTGATTCTATTTTTTAAGATTTATGCAGATTTTGTACAAGTATTCTATTTATTGTTAATGCTTAATTCCTTCTTTATGGATGTTTTTCATCATTGGACTACTTTCTAATGTAACTGGACTTTTTATGCATGGTGTGATTTTTTGGAGAAATGTTTATTTGATGAATTGAGATTGATTAGTTTTGGTCTGTTGCGTCTGCTGACAAAATTTTTGTTTCATTGTGTTACATGATGGTTTAAAATGCAGTGCACTGATCTGGAACACAGGGAATCCACTTGTTCCACAGTTAACATTGATTGGCATAGTGACTGTGGTACCAGAGAACTCTCAGGTGTGTGGCTTCAGCCAGGTTGTTTCTAAGAGGATGGGTGGAGGTTCTAAGCTGCCTCTGCTACAACACAGCTCTCCTGAGGACCAGGAGAACTACAGCAGGGGATCTGAAATCAAACTTCCACGATTGGCTATAGGGAGCAGGAAGCTGTGAGAAGGTCCATGGCTGAGGACATTTTATGCTTGCCACTTGGAAGGGCATGTGTAGCTCATATCCACAGCCATCTCCTCTAAGTATGATGGGGGCAGTTCTTCTGCTAAAGAGCACTTACTCAGAATGGAACAAAATGGGCTAATTGATTACTGCTGAGAAGGGCCAGCTACTGTAGTGTAGCAATGAGGGGATTATAAATAACAAATAGTTATATCTAGCTATTTATCTGTATGTATATAAATATATATATATATATATATATATATATATATATATATAAATACACATAGATGTTGAACAAACACAACAAATGCAGACAGAGGATCTAATGAATCATAACCTGTATGCATATAATTTATTTATTTATTTACATTTGTTGACCGGGAGTGTCCGACTGGATGTAGGTCCATTTTCAGTGGAGGCCCGGGGAGAAAAGCTCCACAGTTAAAATAAACAGACAGTAGTTACATTGGATTACATAGCGATTAACAATTTAACATAGCAATTACTTACAACATACTTACAGATGAAGAACATTGTACATCAGTAGACAACTAGAATCTTTATCTGTGAAGTACATAACAGACATTAACAAATGTTACAATAAGAAGTTCCTGCTGTATAATAAGTACTAGGCATATAAGCATCTGAGCTTGCTATAATAAAGGTAGTTAGTGGAGTGGAAAGAAAGGTAGTGGTTGGATGGGGTGGGTGATATTAGAGTGGGAGTTGCAAGGGCATAGCCGGCATGTATTTAGGTGCACTTTTAGTAAAGTTTTGAAGTGGGTGCATGATGGTACGGAAGTAATTGTAGGTGGAAGGTAGTTCCATAATTTGGCTATGGTGCAAGAGAATAGTGCTTCACCAGCAGAGTTATTGGCTTTAGTGATCTGCAAGTGATTTTTGTTGCTGGATCTTAGTGGTCTGGTGGTGCGATAGGGTTAGAGTAGATTCTGGAGGGATGGAACATTTAGTGGATGGTTTACTAGTTTGTGGGAAAGTGAGAGTTGATACCACTGAAGGAGGTGAGGGAGTTCAAGCCAGCCCAGTTCAGCAAGTGAGAGACATGGTGACTACGGTAGGATGCCCCTGTGGTGAATTTGGCGATTTTGTTGTAGCAGGTCTCTAGCTTGTTTAGATCGCATTGCCTTAGGTTGGTATATATTGGAGAGGCATACAGCAGGGTGGAGATAAGGTGGGAATTTGCTATTGAAATCTTTGCTGCTTTGGTGAGAAGTTGCTTATTTCTGTATAACGCTCCTAGTTTTTTTGTGGACTTTTTTTATGGTCATGGATATGTGAATGTCAAATTTTAGTTTATTTTCTATTTCCACTCCTAGCAATTTGGTGTGTTCAGTTGGGTATATAGTGGTGTTGTATTTTGCTGTGATGTTAAAGTGAGAGTTGTTTTGAGTATGTTTTGAGTATGTTTGGTGGGTTGGAAGATGAGTAGTTTAGTTTTGTTTGGGTTGAATATTAATTGGTCATTGGATAACCAAGTTTCAACAGAGGAAAAGGCTTCCTAATATAAGTTAGCTATCCTATTAGTTTAACATTTCCAAATTCCATGCTTGTCATCCTGTCTTACATATAGTGTCATATACCTGTAGTAAGATTGATGAAACAAAATGTACATTCAGCTGTATAATGTTTTACCAGGACATGCAATGAAGTATGTCTCGCTGTTAACAAGATCATATTTGAAAATATGCATTTCAACAAGCATATATAAAATTCAAATACAAATACTTTCTTATACAGTACAGAGAAACACTTTTCAAAACTATGTTTGAACAGATTGAAGACTTCAGTTATGGAATTACCAAAATGGTTAATTTAAAATAAGATTATCATAATATCAAGGTGAAAAAGAAAAAAAAAAGAAAATAAAGAAAAGTATTTGAAAAAAAATGATTATGCCCTTTGTGACTGTAGCAAAATGTTATGTGTGGCAATGATTTTAAAACTGTAGAGCCTTCTTTATGGCAGGTATGGAAACAAGGCTTAGGCAAAAGAACATCACATATAAGGGTAGGTCTAGGACTTCTGCTTGAAAGCAAATACATAACATTCAGTTTAATTGCATCCAGCTTGTAAAAAAACACAATACCACTGAAAAAAAAACATGTATTCACAAGATACTCTTATCAAGAATGCATAGAATACAACAATCTTGCAGAAATCACTGTATAATTTCCTAGGAAAATAAATTATCTCCCATTCCGTATATGGGCACAGCAATCTACATAGCAGATAACTCTTGTTTTAACAATAACTAACCTTTACAAACTGGAAAGGCTAGTGGAGTCAAAACCTTTGAGCAAACTCAGACACCTTTATTAAAACAAAATAAAAAACATAAAAAACAGAAGTAAATTCTCTAGCACCTCGGTTATTACAAGCCTTTACAGAATATCTCTTTTTCCTTCCCCAGAATTCCTTAAATACAAAAGTCATGCCAATTAATCAATTAAACAATAAAAGCTGAAATACTTAAAAGTAATCTCATAAAAAACATTTCCAGTTACATTCTTTATTAAGACACTTTGGAAAAAGTCTATTAAATTTTAGAATAAATATAGATTATTTCTTTCTCAAATTATATTTAATATCTTCTGATATTATAAAATCATCATTTAATTGTTACCAGGCTACTAATGACAACTTTTGCTGAAAATACCCTTAGATTTTTTGTGTACACTTTATAGTTTTCACATATTATGCTTTCGGTACTCATAATTTCAGATCTTTTGCATTTGTTTTATATTTGTATCGGTGACCAGTTTTTAATAGTATTGACACCAATGTGAAAACAGTCCTGTGTATTGCATCACATTTTATCAGTTATGGATGCATGTCTGCACATGATATCAAAATGCTGAATTACAATTAGTCAATTATTATACAGGTTAAATGATTACAAAAGTTAAGAATGTCCTATTCAATAAAATAAGACAAACCCAGGTAAAAAGGGATTCACTTCTTTGTTTTAATGCATTAAAGTGGGTTGCAACACACTGCACAGTATAAAGTGTAATATGAATAATTTAAAGACATACTGTTTTTGTCTGTCGGATTTTTTTAAATTACTATTATACAGTGCTCTTGGCAGGATCCAGAACATTAAGAAATGCAATGATGGCCAAGTAATAAAATTCATCCATTTAACGGCATCAGCAATGAAAGTCAAAGGAGCCAAGCCCATTGGTGTGTAATTTGCTGAAAGACATCATGATGCAGCAAACTGTACTTTGCAAAGTATAATCTTTATTTTTCATGGTATCTGCATGTCTGAGTGATTACTTTCATCTTTTCTGGCTGTAAATCTACATCATAAGGCCATACCTCTCAACTGTACCAAATTCCTCTGTATTTACAAATTCTTGAGTGACCCCTTAAAATAGAAATTTTATTTTATTTTCATTGTTTATGTGCATGTTGACATCATTGAGCGTCACTAGCTTATTCCATGTTTCCATCAACATGCAAGGGCATGCGTGATGATGTCAGCAATGTGAGACAGTGCTTGTGATATAATTATTCAGTGTTCTGGGGAAAGGAAAGTTAAAGTAAAAAAAAAAAAACATTTACTTTATGGCTGTGAGTCCATGACTTAAGCCATGATGCAGCCAGCCATGGAAGAGAATGTCATCTGTACAGATATCGGAGAGGAGAGGACTACTGTCTAGAGCTGTCATAACACTCACAGTGTGCACAGCATGCACTTTTGTTTTGTTTTTTTTTTCCACCCCAGTCAATTTGGATTCTGCTAGTTCTGGAATGGTGAGCTGCCTGCAGCAGATTGTAAAGAAGATTAACATCAGCAGCAGGAACAGAACTGCAGAATGAAGCAATGAGGAACAACAAGTCAGTAATAGACCGGCAACTCCAGTCTGACAACCACTCTCAGTGCATAACCCCACACCAGCAGGATGAGGAATTCCTCCTTGAGGTAAGACTAGAGATTGTAATTTAGTTAACTGGGAATCTGGAAATAGATACTGAAAAAAGAGAAAAAAAGTAAGTCAGTGCAATGCAGTGCAATGTCAGTGAGGGACAAATGAAATCCTAACAGAATCAGACAGCATGGCAAATCCAGAAACAATCAGGAATACAGGGACAGACAGAGTCAGGGACACTTTTAAAATATTAACAATATAGTAACTTGAAATAATTTCAACAGAATAAATTCCTATGAAATAATATACATTTTCCAAAGTAAAAGAAGTCTATAACTCTAATTATTGTCATTATATGTATTATGTGATTCACCACCTTTTCTGCAAAAGTCACCGGTTTTAGGAGGGAATCAGGATTAAGAGAAGGGACTTGGGCACAGGTAATATGAGTCAAACTCCGGAACAGACAGGGGTTGCTGTAGCATCGATTATTATAACAGACATCATTATTTTCCTATTAAAATTAATAGAGGGCACAGTTCTTTTATACATGATGTCACACTTACCGATGTGTTATTTTAATGAATTTATGTCAGGGTACAGCTAACAGATGTCAATGAGTACGTGTCAGAAGTGTGGTGGTAGGGTAAAAAGTTGAACGCAAAGTATTTTATATGCCTACTTTATGCTATTTCCATTAAAATTTTTTGTTAATGTTGTTAAAGGACTTAAATTGGTAAAAAACAAAAAAAGGATTTTTATTTATTTCAGTTTTATACCAGTTTAATAGTTAGAGTTTATTTATTTAATTGCATTTATTTAATTTTATACCAGTTTGGTAGTTGTGACACCTTATTTGATTTATTTTTTTATAAAAAAAAATTCTATTTATTTTTATTTTATATGTCTGTAAGCAGTTTTTTTTTTTTTTTTTTTTTATAAAAGAAAATATTGTTTTAGTTTTATACAAGTTCACAGCTTTAAACAATTCAAATGTTAATATAAATAAAACATTATTGTTCTGGCTATATTTTGTGTTATTTTGACTGTTTTTAATTTGAGTTTGAATGCTGGTATCAACAATTCCACTAGAGTGGGTAGAGTTATGTTATTAAACACATAAATTTCACGTTAATTAGCATCCAGATTTTTGGTCAGTTGTACCTACTTTTCATGGGCCAGAGTTTTGATATGTCCAGGTTGAGAGATATGCATACGGCCGAGGTAAGAATTCTGTCTTTTGCACTTGCAATTCATGTGATCCAATGCAAGTTACTTACTTTCAGGCCCTCTGACCAACAACTTGTTTAAAATATAAATGTATGTGTCTACTTGATATGGCCGACATTTCAGAATGTTGAAAACCATATGGCTGAGACCATATGATCGACATTCGAAATGTCGACCATACAAAAAAAAAAAAAAAACAGTAGATAGAGGTTCTCACCATTAAGGAAGGAATAGGCTAAGTCCAGTTAGGTGAGACTTGCTAATATGACAAAGAGTGAAAAAGCACACAGAAAAACAGCTTTTCCTATTCTCCTGACATATAGCAATGGAAAGACAGGGTGCACATGTATGCTTTCATATACTAGCTTGACAGTCCCAGTGAAGCTCTATGCCTATCTCCTTCACCTGTTACATAGCAGCTGCTGTTGCTGCCCCCTGTGGCCCTTGCCAGGGTGCTGCTAGAGGATGCAAAAACACAAACTAGTTGCCACTTATTCAGATCTTTCTCGCTTTCTAACCACCCATTCAACATGCAAACAAATAATTAAATAACTGATGAGGATCTCTGTCATCAGCACTTGGCTCTGGGGCACAGAGGGATAAATCCCCTGACTACACCCCAGATGGCCATTGTTTAAATAGTGGCTCTGGTACTGGAGGAGCTGGGCAGGGGAAGCTGGGAGTAGTCAATCCTGGCTGGAGTGGTAGTTCTAGTCACCAGCTACATATTGCAACTACCAAGTGGATATCTGCTGGCTGCAGTGATGCAGTGCAGACTGCAGAATACGGCTTACCAAGATAATGTCTGTAGTCTCTTTAACATGTATGTCAGAGTATACAAATGTATGGGGAAGGTATTGTAGGCCCCTTGGGGATGCAAATGCTCACATCAGCCATCAAGGGCAGGGTAACGGCTTGAGTAAATGCCTCAGCCAACTGTGTTAATGAGGGCTTCAGGCAAACACTCAGCAGGTTGGGACAAGTGGCAGCTACAGTAGCAGATGCAGAGGCAGAGAAAGGATAAGCTGTAAAATCAAAACTCCCCTACATGTCTCCTGGACTACTAGACTGGTAGGTCGTCAGCAACTGTAGAGCCATGGAAGGCTGATACTTCATGGATGGTTGTGGCATTAAACAACCTTCATACCTGCATGAATGATGCCTCCTTCCAATCAGCTGTCACTCAACTCAGTAGCCACATTGTCACTAATGGGGAGCGAACTGACTGAGACTGATAGATGACAGATGGCTGTTATCTGGGAAGGCAAAAAACACATAAAGGAAATGGGGTTTCCTTCATCAGCACTGGGCAGACTGCTAATTTCATGAAATTAACATTTTACACTATTATAGACACACAAAAACTGTAATAATATTTATGTGTTCTTGCTTTTTCTGCACTTATTAGTCTTTCAGCTCAAATGTCTCCACTGTTGCCCATTTCTGGATTAACTGTACGCATTTAAAATTATCCTTTTGAAGTCCAAAGCTAGTAAATGGCAGAGGAAAATGACACATTGTTTTATTCCAGACACAGCACTCAAATTTGATTCTCACAATTTAGAATCACAGAGTTTTTAGACTAAATATGCTAACATTACAAATACCATTTAATGGCAGTTTCTTGGTAGGTGTGACACTGCAATTTTCTAATAACTAAATATATTTTATAGTGAATAGCGAACATTAAAGTTTAACTATACTAAAAACCTTATTTTGGGGTCCACCTTGTGCTTTTTCGGTGTATTTTTTTGCTATTTGCTTCCTCATTACACCGTTGCTGGTAGCCACTGTGTTTTCTTTGGTTCATGGTTTTTAATCTTTGATTTACTACAAATTGAAGACAAATGCTACTGAAACGTGTTCAAATGTTCACTGTAACTGCAGAGACTTAATTTAATTTATTTCTTGCTTTTAGAACTGGTCTGATACAATATACTGCAGTACTTATTGTAGAAATCAGTCCACTGTGCTGTAGCCAAAATGTATAAACTGAGTTCAGTGTATTACTTAAAAAATTATCTCAGTAGATCTGGTTATCACTTGACAATTTCTAGCTTAATTTCTCCAAATCTTTTGGGTTTCTAATACCATGACTGGAATGGACCACACATTCCTAAGTCAAAGGATGATTAAAGTTCATGAAAATAGTATTGTTTCAATCTTTGATGTTAGCCAAAAGTGCTCTTTGTAGCAATGGCAATGTGCCCAGAATTAACTCTTTCTGTAATTCATAAGAGTTACATGTATAGGTAACATATCTAAATTTGATTAAGTTATTTTTATGAGGCCCATTGCTCCTACTACTATTGGAACTGGCTGGTTATCCATTTCCACACTGCCCTCGTTTCTGCCTGCAAACTCTGGTATTTTATGACTACCTGTATATCTTTCTTGGTAGTGAAATTTCTAATTTATACTGTCCATCCGAATAGTGCATTCTTTCCTTCTTTCTTGATCCATTTCTCACCATAGAAAATATACATTTCTATATTTTAACAGCATTTAAATTTTTAAAGTGATTTCTCACACCTTTTAAGTGTTCTGGTTTTGTTTTTCATACGTTGCAGCAGCAGTATTAGTAACATAGTGGTAACTGTTATGTGTGTTTTCTTTGTTGGTTTTATTTATTTCCTAGCTGAAACTATCACGACAGAGTTTCTGTTGGCATTACGAAATTTATTTTCTTTGAAACTTCGCCCCCCCCCCCAGCATGATGTCATGTTAGGTAATGATGCTAGAGTACAGATGGAAATATTGATGAGTAACTTGCACTTATTTTTTCCTGGGTTTCAACAAAGTCATGAACATTCAGAATTGCCATTTAGCTGAAACGCATGATATCCTTAAAGGGTAATTTGCATATATCCCATGTTGGGTTTCAACAATGACAAGATAACATTCAGTGTTTAATCTAATAAGTACTACACTGGGTGTTTTATGGTTTTACACAGCAGTACTTTTCAAGGCATTACTGCTATGTTTATGCAAAGGTGAAATAGGTTGTATTTGTGTATTTTTACTGTTGGTAGCCTCAAGCTTGTTGCAGTTTACTTCTACAAATGGCACAAGCACTGTGTTTGGTTTCTGTGGAAACAGTTGCTAATTTATGTATTCTTTTTAGGTGTCTAAGCTAAGATATGATGTTGGTTGTGCTGTGCATACTTCTCAACTGTCTACAATATTGCAAAATTTCCCAGCTGGGTTGTCACATACATACATACACAGAGGATTATAACACAATACTGCTGCATACTTCATACTTGATTCCCATATATACATCATGATCTACCTCCACGATCTGCTCCATCTTTCCATCCTCTATCATCCTCCAAGCCCAAAAAATCTAGCCTTTGTTACCTCATAAACTGAATTGCATACCTGTCCTACAGTTTCATACTACATTTGCATCAGAAATTAAAAAAAAAAAAAAAAACAGTTCACATGAAATAACGCAACAAATTTCACTATCCTGTCTTGTCCATGTAAGTGTGGTGTGTATGTGTGTGTGTGTGTGTGTGTGTGTGTATGTAACAACATGTGAGACATACCTTCTGTAAAAATTATTTCTAATTTCATATCCATAGCTATATATTACTTTATGGGCGGCCACGGTGGTGCAGTGGTTAGCATTGCCGCCTCACAGCAAGAGGTTCTCCTGTTCGATCCTCGGCTGGGGTGCCTTCTGTGTGGAGTCTGCATGTCCTCCCTGTGGTCGCGTGGGTTTCCTCCGGGTGCTCCGGTTTCCTCCCACATCCCAAAGACATGCTGCAGGTGGATTGGACACTCTAAACTGGCCCTAGGTGTGCGTGTGAGTGTGCCTTCTGTGGAAGGTTGGGCGCTGGGCTGGCAACTCAACACCGTAAAACTCCACTGCCATTCAATGTGCGGACAAGGTGATCCGCTGTGGCGACCCCTAACCGGGAAAAGCCAAAAGAAGAAGAAGAAGCTATATATTACTTTATACTCAACCTTCTTAGTATTGTACTTTTTAAACTCCTTTTTTTTATTCTAAATACCTCTTACTTTATTTGTTATACAATTAATTGTATATTATATGTTTGTGCTATGTTGGAGCTTTTCTCCCCAGGCCTCTACTGAAAATGGAAATATATCCAGTTGGACTAGCCCGGTCAACAAATGTAAAATAAAATAAATAAAAATAAATAAAAATAATTTTTGAACAGACCCATAATATTCACTAACTTCTCCCCTACATACCAAACAAAAACACTTTACTCATATACATACTTTTGCCCCTCAGAACATTATAAAAAACCCCACTATGACCACAAAATGAAAGTAATGGCATTCACCAGTATAAAACTATACCTCATTTAGTAATAATCATCAGCAAAAGTAATTCATTATATCCCAGCAAAACCCATACTAGTCAGGATTTTGTTATGGTATGCAGGAGACCACAAAGCCTTATCAGCATCATCATCTGGACTTCCTCCTAGCAAGGATTTAGAACTCCAACATCAGAAGTTAGGCAACAGCCTGGATATTGTTTCTATCACTAGGGAAATAAACAAGTCCTCAGAATCACTTTCACACATTTTACTGGCAGCACACCTCTCAACTATCCAGATTTTTGCCTCATGTTTTCAGCCTGTTCCTCATAATATTTGTGGTTTTCTGGCAAATCACTAAAAATGGAAATCACTAAATAATGACAGTCATTTGAGTTTCAGACTTCATTATCTTTCAGAAAACGCAAGCTAACACAGAACCTGTTACTTTAGCATCTTGCTAAGTTTATAAGAGCAATATTTAAAACATGTCCCTATTTTCAGGCCTTTGTTCCCTTATTAGTTTAGGCTGTGCCCAGACTTCTTGCACTAAGAGATTGTGAAGTGTGACTAACAACCTTAGTGGAATGCCTTACATGACATCAAAGGTCAGAGGGCATTCTACAGAGAATTACATGGAGGCAGAGCATCACTGAATGAGAAACAGAAAAAAGGAAAAAAATGATTGCAAATCATGAAATGATTATGGCAAAACCACAGAAGGATGCATAGCAACAGTAAAGCGACCATAAAGGTAAGAATAGTGACAAATCACTTTATTATTATTATTATTATGATTATATGGATATACCCACTAAAAAGGTGCTTGCAAATAGCCTCTTGCTCCCATCTCTCCTATATGGAGCCCCCATCTTCTCCAACCAGTATACCATATCAATCACATCACTGTCAAGCGCTTAAGGAGCTTAACTGATAAGAATTCCAACAATACATAGATTTCATTGAACTAACTCTAGTGTACTAACTAATTTACACACCCAGTAGCTGCCCTTCCCTTCAGCACATGCTACAGGCCTACTCTGCATTCCGAAATACATGATCTACCAACAAATAACTTGTAACCACTGTGAAACTTAATAAACGAGCTGGACATAGTCTCTACTCCAATGACATAGCCAGGATTTGGACTGCCCTTCCCCCAAATATCACCCTCCTAAATTCAATAAACACATTCAAACTATCTCTAAAGAAATACTTTCTCAACAATCACATCTGTCCCTGTATCCAAAACCACAGGCCTCCGTAAATATACTTAAACCTTCTTAACTGTTGCACCTCCATCCTCTTACTCTGTCATCATATCTTATCCTGTATACCGCCATCCTTCCTACTTTCATATCTCTGTCATCATACCAACCTATACCACCAATCTACCTATTTCTTCTATTATTATCATCACTTTCTCTACCTCCATGCAAATATTACACCTGTCCTTTCTGTACTGCCTCCTACGGAACTCTCCTGCCAAGTTTGTTAGCAGCAGTGGCACACTCTGCCTATATTTTCATTATGATTTATGTACCATATATAGCGCATATATTACTATGTGGCCTATATATTATTATGCATGTAACAATATGTCAATTTTATGATGCTGCACTAATTAATTGATTTAATGTACTTTTGTTAAAAAATATTTGTATATTTCATTTTGTGCGTCACTTTTGTGGAGCTATTCTCCACAGGCCTCCACTGAAAATGGGGTTCTGACCCAGTGGACTTTCCAGGTTAACACATGTCAAATAAATAAATAAATCAGTCAATCAATCAATCAATCAATCAATCAATCAATCATTACACTTGTCTGAATTGTCATTCATTTTTGTATGCTTTTCCTTTATAGTCAGACTTCTCAACTGCTGAGATTTTCGCAGAATGCCCAGATTTTTGCCTCATAATTTTGGTCTCTTCTTCATAAAATATGTGGTTTTCTGGCAAACTTTTGAGGATTGAAATCACTAAATAATGGCATACATTTTAGTTTCGGACTTTATATCCTTCAGAAAATACATATTAATACCTATGCAACTTACTAAGTTTATAAGAGCAACATTTAAAATCTGTACTTATTTTTGGGCCTTTGTCCTCACATAATTTTAGATTTTGTACAAATGTCTTGTGCTAAGAGGTTGAGAGGTATGTTTACTGAGACAGTTATAATGAACATGCCTACTGTTATTAACTTGCCTTTCTTTTATGGTTTTGATTTTCAGATACTAGATAGGTGTTTTTTTTTTTAGTTTTTATTTATTTTGTATAGTTTATATTTGTATTGTACATACAGCTCTTGTACGGCCATCACCAGATGATCTTGTATATTACAGTTTGACCAACATTCTCTGATTTTATCACAACAGACACATATTTTCTCCAGTTAAGCATAGATAATGAACTTTAGGATACGTTTTTACCATACTAACATTTGCCTGTGTTTGGTCCAAAGCATCACAAAAAAATACCATACTTCTTGTAGATTACATGTATTACAACAGGTTTCTATTGAGACTGCAGTGACTAGAATTATGATTCCGGCAAAAAAAAGACTGTGTGAGTGAAGAGTGGAAATGCACATAAAGTCCAAGGCAGTGGTACCTTGAAGTGCCACCTCCCTTACTGCTTGAGTTAGTATATATATATATATATATATATATATATATATATATATATATATATATATAATACTCAAAGTGCAGGAGGTTGAAACCCCACTGCAAAACTACTTTAATGGTATTAGACAGACCAAGTTTTGACATTAACCATATTTTTCTTGAGCAACAGCATTTTTCCCCAAGTCATGTGACTTGCAATCCCTGGTCTTAGATTTCTGCTAGGGAGATGATTAGACAATCCCCGGGATTCATGAAGCTTGCGCCAGGCGCAGGCGTAGCGTAGGCATTCTAATGCCAAATATGGCCGCCGAGCGATTCAGGTGCGATTCGATTCCACGTGCACTATCAGCGTATGCCAGAGCTGCACAGCTCTCAGCACATGTATGCTAATCATCCCATGTGCAGTAGTGCAGCATGTAAATGAAGGTACATAGCGATTCATGAAGTGGTGCAGGCGTAGCATAAGCATACAGAAATGCAAACCAAAAAAAAACGGTTTACATTTTTTCAAACAGAGCATAGGAGCCATGAAATCGGACCAAACTTACGTACTAAAAGGTTAACATATGCCAATGGCTAAATATACATCCAATGGCATAAAAAAACACACACAACACATAAAAAATAATAGTTAATGTCATGGCCACACTAACGCAAAGTACAACCACAGTGCATGTGTGCGCAAACGGGAACACAAGGAAAATATATACAGAGGTCATAAAACTGCAATGTAACACAAATCATGATTTCACCATAATAGTCAATGGTATGCATGCTACACCACAACCAAGGCGCAAGGGTTGCTAAGGGTCTGTGACAGTGTTCGGTGCGGTAACTATGAATTAGTAGTCAATGCCATGTAAATGAGGCAAGTAATACTGAATCGTAAATGCCTTGCCGGCACAAGGCTGTACCACACAGCATAGCAGTATAACACTGAGGAGTGGCCTGGAGGTATACATGACATCAGGAGAGGGGTGTGCCACCGTAGCTGTAAGCATATCGGAGCATTGCTAATCCAGGTTGCCCGTTACTAAGCAAAGCCGCAGGATAGGGGTTTGGATGTAGCCATAGCTTTGCTTAGCTGTGAGCACACAAGGTGGCCGAAAGTGCATGTGTATGCGGATGACAACGCGCTCAATACCTGGTAAACAGCTGCATGCAGTGCACACCACAGCTGAAACAGGAAGGTTATGGGAAGACAATAAGGAAATGCTACAGCAGGGTAATTGGAGTGCAACTGAGTAATTAATACCTATTAACTGACAGTGGGCCATTGACGGTAGCTAACAAGGCTGCTAGTAGCAACCTGCAGAACAGGAAAGGGGAGGTGCTGGATTGCAAAGAAAAGAGAACTGTCATAGCAGAGCAAAGCAAACCTGCAGTAGATTGGCTATAGAACACATTTTTCAACACATTCCTGGGTTTGGAAAGTACAAAACAAGAAAGCAAGCTGCTGAATGCATGCCTGACAATGGGAGGGGAATCTGTTTGAAAAATGAAGGCAAGGGCAGGAGATGATCCACGGCAGCCAAGTGTAATTCAACACCAAAGCAGTACCTGCGGTAAAACACATAAGTAAGATACCCTGCAGCTCGGATTGTACATACACACCCTATGACATCATCATCTTTCAAAGCACAATAGTATACAGTGTGAAGGCACCTCACACACACTCGTGTATTCCCAAACACTGTACCATCGGTGTAAGCAGACGGGGAACTTTTACAATTTACATTTTGGGTGCTGCCATAGCTTTGATTCATCAGCATGTGTTGGAGACTGAAGGTGGTGTGGAGGATGATGCTGACAACCACCTCAGGCACTGGAGGATGAGAAGAGTGTTCAGACCAAGGGTAACCTACCAGGGGCTAGATGATCTGGAGATAGTAGAGTGTTACAGGGTGGACAGGGACATCATACAGCAAATCGTTGAGCTGTGCCGGCCATGCCTCAGAGCCAGAAACAACAGAGGGGAACCCATCCCAGTGGACATGAAGGTATGTGTAAGCTTGAGAATACTAGCCACAGGTACCTTTCAAAGGCCAACTGGAGATATCATGGGGATCTCACAGGCATCAGCATCCAGAGTACTCCACCAGTTCCTGGATGCCATGTTACCACATGCCAATGAGCATATATACTTCCCTTGAACTCAGGAAGAGTTGGCCAGCAATATGCACTTCTTTCACCGTGTGGCAGACTACCCAAAGGTACTGGGTGCAATAGACTGCATGCACATACACATCAAGTCACCACCCAGTGAGCATGGTAGGTACTACATAAACCGCAAGGAATACTACTCCATCAACTAACATGTCATGTACAATGCCCAGGGCATTATCATGGATGTGTGTGCTGGCAGCCCTGGAAGCTACCATGACTCTCACATCTGGCATGCCTCACAGTTGTACCAGGTATTTGTCAGGGGGGACATCCCATATGGCCAACTTGTGGGGGGATGCTGGCTATGCACTGGAGCCGTGGATGATGACTCCCATCAGAAATGCACACACACCCATGCAAGAACTCCATAATGAGGCACATGCACAAACTAGAATCATCAAAGAGCATGTGTTTGGGATGCTGAAATCACGGTTCCGTAGCTTGGACATACCTGGTGGAGCCTTGC
This sequence comes from Protopterus annectens, assembly GCF_019279795.1. NCBI lineage: Eukaryota > Metazoa > Chordata > Ceratodontiformes > Protopteridae > Protopterus > Protopterus annectens. The sequence continues at coordinate 1,360,589,536 of NC_056743.1, forward strand.
AGTACTCTCCAGGTGCATGTGCCCGCATGTTCATAGTATGTGCCATGCTACATAATATGATCCTGCAGAAACAGCTGCAGCAGGGCCATAATGGTGAAGGCCATCACAGCCCACCACAATTGCCAAGGGCACCACAGGCACAGAGGGATTCAGACCACAAACACCCTGTGCCAGCCCCAGTAGGCAGATGGAGGTGTGCCCTGTATGCCCATGCCTTGGCAAAGAGGAAACGTATAGCACATACACTGACAGAATAGGCCCCTACTGACTGACACACTTCTCCACCTGCACACACAGTAAACATTGATGGCACACACACACATGACCACCTGCAAATTGTCATGTATAGGTGGTCTACTGTGTGCATCCTACATAGGCAGCCCTCAACTATTGCACACACAACTGCTATTGGCACAAGGTAAGTCAATACCTGAACAGTAAATTAAGCTAACCGCATGTGTTGATACTGTATGTATAGGCTCCTAGGTACATTGGTAGGTACATGCCTAACTGTCAGAGGCCATTCATAAGCCTAGCCAAAATGTGTCTGCTGTCACCACCCCATTGATTAACTAACTGTCCCTCTGTGGAGCAGAGCCAATTGTGGGATCCCTGGGGTGTAACCACTGTTCCCCAGCCACTCTGCAAGGATTCCCTGGTGTGTTAGTGAGGGGCTCCATATAATGTAATCAGGGATGTAGTTCCAAAGCATGGGGAGTACCCATGACAGGTATCTGTCACCCCAGCATTCTCCAGTTATGGTTGTGGCAAGGTGTAGCACAGCACATTACAGTGTGTGGCTCACTGTGACATGGATTCCCATAGCTGGAGCATATCCATTAAGCATCACTTGGACATACCATTAACAGGTATCATCCATATGTACACCAACTGAGTTACACATTTGTTTGCAGTATGGAGGAACAGCCGTAGTACACTCTACATACTAAACACCATAACACTTGTACATATCCCAGATGCCTCAGTAGTAAACCACTGACTGTGTCGTTCATGGTCCCGGTTCCACAACCTGCAAGGGCTGTTACATAATTCTGATGTCCCGAATAATGGATGTTGGATGCAAGTCATTAGAGCACATTTAAGCACGTTAGCAGGTTTTTGCGCCGGTAAGTTCCGGTAAGCGGTGTTTAAACATGATTACAGGGATATGTGCAACACAGGTCTAACCTTTGCTAAATATCGCTCAGATCACGGGCAAAGCTGCCCAGAACCACTGAAATGTGCGTTATTTACCCTTGTACTAATAGTGCCTGTTCTGAGAGGTAAAACAACCACTACCAGGAGTAGAACACGCAACCATGTACACAATCTTTGCAATAACCTACCAGTAAGCTACCTGAGATGTACCAACGGCAGGTGTCTATTGTGACAGGTTAAAACACAAAAGGGCAGAGTTCAGGAAATAGTATACACCGCCATGTATGCAATGGAAGGTGTATTCTCTCTCTCTCCATCTCTCTCTCTCTCTCTATATATATATATATATATATATATATATATATATAAATATATAGAGAGAAAGGGTGATAGAGAGATATGTGTCAATATATATGGATATACATATATACGCAAATATATAGATAGGTTAACAACATCTACACAACCATGGAGGTACATATAAATAGGATACTACCAAATACCGAATGCTTTACATACTGACGCGCGTAATCACGAGGCTTAAAGACCGAAAGACCACAGTACCGGAATGCCAGAACCGCGAGTACTATTATCACGATGTTAAGGGACATTTAGTTAGTGCTTCTGGTGCTGCGGTTCAGGTAGGTACTGTGTGTAAGTGTGTTTCTGATTGCTGTAATGTGTGTAAGTGTGTGTTCTGAGTGTGGTGTGTGTTTACGGGGGACTATAATGTGTGTGTGTGGGTTTGCTTCATGTGTCTGTTTGTGCTATCGCAAAGGTAGATTATTAAAGTAGGTGTGGTGTGGGGGGTGCAGCCAAGGGTGTATGAGGGCATGGCCACCTGGCCATACATAGTGTAGGATGGTTTGTTTGGATGTGATGGGTAGCAGTGTGTCTGTGTGTGCATGTGTGTGCTCTGTGTTTGTGTTAGTTCCGGGAGTCTGACTGTCGCGTGTTTGAGTGTTCGGTACTGTGGGGTTTGGGAGTCTGGGAATGGTAATGTGGTCATTGGAAGTGTGTGCATTCCTGAATCCATGGGTATGCCATATACAGCGGTTGAAGTCTTCAAATATGTGCATAACATGGACCATAGCAATCACACATTCCGCCACGACTGAACGTTGTGAACAAAGGATATGGAGAGTATATATGTCTATACACTATTACAAATATGTGCTATGGACATGAGCCAAAGATAGGGTTACCACCTGTCCCTACTTGTGAGGGGCAGTCCCTCCCTATGTGCAGTAGTGTCCTGACCAAAATGAGTACAAATACTAATGTCCTACAATCTCGAGACATTTGGCATGTTCCATATTTAATGTAATTGTTGCATAAAATAGTCATCTGTATCTAAAATAACTACATGTAACAAGAAACAGGATAAGCAAGTAAACCGCTACAAGAATATAAGCTTTTATATAGGCATATATGTGAAGTTCTATACTTTGTACTGACTGTGGGTATGTGCCGGCCTCTAAAATCTGATGTGTGTCCTGCAAATGTCCCACTATGGCCATTTGAAAAGGTGGCAACCCAAGCCAAAGAGGTTCAGTCACCAACACAACTCCAATGAGTGCAAATATCTGTGACAGAAATACACGAGACAGCTTTCATGTAGCAACATTTCATTACATACCGATGTATTTCCAAAGGGATTGAAGGACCAACATCACCTGCATGCTATACAGGAACCAATTAACGATGGCTTAATGAATCAAGCCTGCAATTACCATATTATTAGTCTACTAAAGAATAGGTCTTCAAATAGGGAAGGAGCCCTCACACACATATTGAATATATATAAATGCAGTTCCTACACACCTGCATCTGCTATATACACCCATCTATATCTCCCCCACACCTGAAACAATTGCAATACAGACTGTAATAACATCACAAACATCCACTCACTTTATGACATCTGCAGAGGCCTTAACATACGTTGTCAGAGACACACTATAATGGCCCTATGTGAAATCGTTGCTGTTGTACAATGGAACAGATGCTGATGTTACAGGGTTTGGTTGCAATAATCCCGTATCAGATGGCTGATATAACAGCTAGACTCACATGTAGAACTACATCCTCTAGCCGTTACACGCAATTCACGAGGGCCATGAAGTTAATATATCTCTGTGTGTCTCCATATAGCTGTTGCAATTCATCACAAACAGGCCATCTTCCTCGAAGGTAGGGCAAAGGAACAACGCCCAAGTGGAGTATTCAATTATACCCCACTGTTGCCATGTCATTGGCTAATGGAGTAGCTGCACAGCTGATGTGCATGTAATCATCTACTCCGGAACACCAATTGGTGGCAAGATACCACATGTTGCTGATATCTAAGTATAAAAGAATGGCTTCTCATACATTCAAACTGTATGTATGTACCAGAAAAATGTTACAATGAGGATTGCAACACAAAACGAAGAGTATTTATATTACCGTCAACTCGGGATACTAATAAGGTATGTAGAACACTCGGTATGTCAGTGTATGTAGTACCTGTTCTGTAATAATTAAAGTGTACGCAATGCATATAGTGGGAAAAGGTATTATGTAGTGATGTATTGTTGAGCATAGTGATGCTTGTAGAAATTGTGTGTAAACACCTCATACACCACAAGGGATGCTATATAAGGAGTTTGAACACAACAATTCCACTCCAGCCACTGTCAGTGGCAGGGTTGGGCCAACAAGTACGTGCCATAACAGGGGATAGTATATGTTGATATACTGTAACAGTAGGAATATGTATGGGTGTATAACTGAGAATAACATGTCTAAGGTGGTCCTGTTGTGCAATTATGATTTGCATTGTGGGATATTGTGGCAAAAATGTGAAATGTACAGTATTGTAGGTAGATATGTTTAACATTTTACATAGCATTACTGTTACTTTATGCAAACATCAGGTATATCTATTTGCATGTACAATACACAGTAACAGGATACATATGACTTGTAGTCACCGGACAGTGTATCAGCATGATAGGTAAATGAAATGGAAGAGCTAGTCAATTATCCATGCACAAAGGACATATAATAGCTTCATAGGTTCATAGTTAGGTATTATGCTCTCTAGCCAAGGCCATTCATAAGCCTAGCTACAGTGTTTTGACTTTTAGCACCTCCCTAGGTTAGTGTCCTATGCCTGTGAACAGCAGAGCCATTAGTTTCCTGTGCCAATGTACAGCAGAGCCACTGCAGTGATCTCTGGTGTACATGTCTGTCTCCCATCCACCCATCGAGGTATCTCATGAAGAGTGCTAGTGAGGGTCCCTGCCTGATGTACATAGGAATCATGTTCCAAAGCATGATGAGTGTCCGGGTCAGGAATGTATCCCTCCAGCACATCCTAGTCATCTTTGCGTTTAGGTACATATCCCAGAACATGTGGCTCTCAGAGGCTTTTGCTTATGGGGAGCATATCCATCAATAGTGTTTTGGACATGGGCCTTGTATGTTCAGTAGAGATCACCTCTGAGTATGCGGTATGCAAACGAGTACAGTTGAGGTTTCTGTAGTTGGGCTGCATACGTCATCCTTTGGAGGTCAGTATTCCTCTTGGTGTCGTAATGTTGTGGTATTTCAAGCCGTTGCTGTTGTCTCATAAGGTACATCCCAAATGGAGTGTTGTACCCTTTAATGTATTTCATAAGTCATGAGTAGAGAGGCACAATGGCTGCCTTTGTTCTGGCTACAAACCCATTAGAGATTAGGGGGGGGGCACGTAAAAGGATATCCATACCACCTTAGCAATATGGTTATCAAAGGAGTGAATGCTATCTACTTGGGTTCTAAGATCCCTTATTACGTCTTATGTATGTAGGGGACTACCACCTATGTGATAGTCTGCTGGTGATTGATGTAATCCAAAGGGGATGTTTATGCACCTTGTGGCATGCAGCTTGAGGCCATGTTATTGACACCAGGTATCCGTCCCAGTGACACCCTTATGGAGGGTGTCTGTATCAGCTGGGGAATCAATCATTGCCCCTAGTTTTCAGTTGTCTGCAAAACCTTTTCAGGGTAAGTCCTCCTGTGCTAGCCTGTACCTCAGAGAAGCATATACTGAACATGAGGGGCCTTATGACTGAGCCCTGGGGGATGCCAACTGTAACTGATTTACAGTAGGACCTAGGGTATGCTACCCTCACTGTGTGGGTTCTGTCCGTGAGCCACTTTGCATAACATCTCGTGACGTAGGGGTTAATGTGCAGGTGGATGTGTATGTTGACAATACCAGAATGGGGAACGTTGTTGAAAGCCTTTGAGAAGTCAAGGTAGGCTGTGTGGACCTCCTTACCCTAATCTACTGCCTTGGTAACTGTCTCAAAGGACTCCACCAGATTTAGGAGGCATGATCTGGCCCTAACAAATCTAAACTGGGTGGGATCAACGTTTTGGAGGCCACCAATGTCTCTGTGAATGAGATCCATGTTGATGTGCTCCATAGCCTTGCAGAACAGTCTAGTCGGGCGTATAGTGCAATAGTTCCCCTGGTCCATTGTGGCACCACCTTTGTGGAAGTGTGATAACTGTTGCTGTGTGCCATTCAGGGGCCACAATGCCGGATGCAAGGCTATTAGTGAATATGTTGCCCAAGTAGGGAGCCATTTCATTCTGAAGTTCGTGGAAATCGCAGCCTGGGATGTTGTACGGTCACATGGATGCTGTGTTCCTGGCTTTAGAGAGTGCAGCTTTAAACTGCGTAGTTGTGATCGCAGGGACTCTGCATCATTCCTGTATAAATATGGGTCCTTTAGGGTGTGAGAGGGATGTAAAGTTAGCACTGAACCTATCTGCCAGGATGTTGCCAATATCAGTCGGTTCTGTAATGTTCATGCCTTACTGCTGTATGTCAGAGCAGATGTGGGTATCGCCATTGAGATTAGTGACATACCTCTAGAACGCTTTGTGGTAGTCCTTGGAATTAGTCATGGTTATGTTTAGGTAGCTAGCTTTGGAGGATGTGATAAGGGATCTCAGATTCTTACTGAGGCTGACCAGGGAGCTCCTCCATTCATGGGATTGTACTCTACTTTGCAACAGTCTCCTCCTTCTGTTGTACATTATGTCCATGGCAGTGGACCACCAGAGTGGCCTCCTTTTTCTGGTGGGTAACTCATGGTTCTGTTTGGGATAGCATGATCCATGTAGTCGTGTAAGTGCTAATTAAGTGCAGTTGTGTATGATTCAGCGGTTGTAACTGTATTGTCCATCTGCACGGGTGTCATGACGTTTACTACTGCTGTCATAAGAAGGCTGAAGTTGGCTTTGTAGAAATATTGTACTGTGTTTTCCGTAAAGGGTGTGGTGCCAGGATGTGGATAACAAGGGTGATTAGCGTACATTTGGATCTGACCAATGAGGAGATAACACCAGGTGTGGAACACCAGTCACACATGTTGGTAATGACCAGATCTAGGATACTGTTGGCCCTGGTGGTGATGTGGATAGGTTGATCTAGGCAATTGGAGGTTATAAATCCCAGAAAGCTTTGGCCTAATGTGTCGGTACATGAGTAGGTATCCCAGATAATGGTGGGGTAGTGTCAGTCACACATCAGTAGTGTGTCTGTTTGAACCCTACTTTCCAGTACACCAAGAAGTGAAGACCATTAACCGTGGGGTATGGTGGGGGATCTGTAGCAAGCTACAATTTGTAGAGCAGTTATGGCCAGAGTTAATTGCACTTGGATAACCTCTGATGCAATGTGCTAAGCAACCAGCCTGGAGGTGTGGATATCCTTAGGAAATATGGACACACCTCCACCGTGGGTGTTCCGGTCCTGGTTACATGGCTGAAAGGTGTGGTATGAGTAATAGCCTGGTAGTGCAGGGGTGCTCTCAGGAGCCTAGAAGCAGGTCCCAGTCACTGCACAGATATCGAAGTGGTCCATTACAAGGAGTGCCTCGGGTCAGTGCATTTGAGATGAAAACGTCAAGCATTGAGTAGCAGGTCCCAGTCACTGCACAGATATCGAAGTGGTCCATTACAAGGAGTGCCTCGGGTCAGTGCATTTGAGATGAAAACGTCAAGCATTGAGTAGCATTACCCTCAGGTTTTGCTTGCCTGTTCCTGTTATGGTGGTGAATATGTTATTTGAACCGTGCCTAAAACAGGCACTATAGGAGCAGCAAGAGCCTTAGCCATTATCCGGAATCCGAGGGCCAACAGGTGCAGGCCATCTGTGCCAAAGCATCGTGTTCTGTCGAACATGCCATTCAAAGCAGACAGATACTGGATACCCTTGGAATGACACCAGAAGCATAGCCGATTGTTGAAGTAAATCATTTTGTCCTTGTACTGCATTATCAGTCTGTACGATGGCAGAATGCTACTCAGGGCTAGGGCGATACCTGCCTGGGCTACAAGATCGGAGAGCTATTCCATGTCTCTTTACATGTAGTCCAGGAAGGTACATCTCAGGGCATTCACACTAACATGGAGAATGACACAGTCATATTGTACCTGTTGAGGAGTGACCTGAGTGCATAGGTTATGTTGCGGATCCTGTTACCCGACAGGCAGCTGACAGTAACTATCTCCTTGTGTAGCCTGGTGAGTGGGACATCAGTGTGACCGCCTATAGAGTCACCTATGACTAGTGTGTTGGGTACATTATTTCGCCCTATTGGCTGTGGTTGATGGGCACATTGAGTCTGTGGACTATAAGTAATTGGTTGTTGTGTTGGGGGATGGGGGCTGCCTGCATTTCTGCTTTGGAGTTCTCTGTTGCCTAGACAAAGTAGCATTGAGAGTCTCCACAAATGTTGTAGTCTTACTATGTATGGCCTCTGATGGTGTAGATCTAGTGAGACTATGTGATGAGTGTGGTGTGGTGCAAACATTTAACATCCCCAAATGATTGTCAGGTTCAGTCTGGGTTGGAGAGAGCTTTACCTCCAGCATGGCTAGATATGTGCATCTCCCACAGGTTGTAGCATTGTATGTTAGGAGGGGAGTATTGACTGTGTACACGAGACTATTTCTATATTGTCTCATGATGCCCATATTCATCATATAGACAGGCGAGAACACTGGGAATTGACACTTGGACATGCCTGAATATTTAACTATTTCCCACTAGATAAGTGAGGAAAGTGTGTACAACAGCTGTTTTACTCTAAGCAAGTGGGAAATGTAAGTACAAACAGTGTTTACCTGTAGGTAATGAGGAGGATTGAGTGCTATAGTAATTAGTAGCTCATGTTGTGCTTACATGTTCTGAACAAATGCTGAGCATGAATAAGCAATACAGATAGGGTGTTGGATAACATAAACACACTGCCCCCCCCAACAAGTACACAATCACATATCCATGTACACTACAGAGCCCCTGTAACTCTAACTATGATGGTACAAGGTGCACTCAGGTTGCATGGGACCTGTCCACATCCCTGGTTGTATCATACACATATGGCAAAATAGTTTGCTCTACACATAGACATCATGTAAAACATAGCTTCATGTCAGTCTGTGAAAACACTGAATGGTGCACACCAACAGTTATCACAACCCACAAAGTGGAGACACCACTCATAATGGGAGGCACTGCACTACTACCCTGCTGAGTCTGGTCTGAAAGTCCATGAACCTTAATCAATGTATATGTTGTTAGCAGTACAGATATAGATGACAGTACGGATGATTTCACACTGCATATCATACCTGTGACAGGTCATAGGATATCATCACCCATACTGTGTTGCACCTACACTCAGTATACTAGATGTACATTTGTATGTCACAGGAGTGTTCTGCCAGTGGACTGTTAACAGAACCAACACTACAAAAGGTGTCTGAGTAATATGTGCACATCACACCAGTGCCATTTACAGTAAAACAGGGTTAATTCATTGTACTCCCCCTCATTGTAGCCCATACCACACAGACAAATGGGAGGCATCAGCCTATGTAAGTATGTGAATGGCTATGACCTAGGAGCAATAGTTGACTCAGTGTTGTGGACAACATACAGAAGGGGCTTTGTGGGTGAGGTGTGTGACATATGTGCATAATCTGACAGCTGCATATTGCATTGTCACCGCTAGGTTAATAACACTGTACCCATGAACTACCACCTAAGCAGCGGTCAACATAATGTACACTGTGTGTAAGGGATGCTGCTGTGCAGTTTACCTCCCTGAGCTAGTGACATCACCAAGCCTATTAGATAGTCATAAGAGGCAACTCTAGTCATGACAGGGTGCCATCCATGAACATAGAGATCATTGTACAGCCATACTCATCACTCAAGTCACCAATATCGGATCACATATCACCTTTAAGGGGTATTGGCCATGTTTGGATGGCTGACACCAGCCTTCACAATCCTCATATCCACTATGTAGCATGATGCCTACCCTACATAAAGACATGTCCAACACTGTGATGTTGAACATGCTACACGTACATATCCTGATCTCAAATACATACGTCATGGACATCCACCTACCTAGTACAAGGATCGTCACATGCTGGACAGATCCTTGTGCCATACATGTTACATACTCCTGCCATACTATGCAACCCTGTCCAGCAAAGCTGCACTTTTCATCTCTGTCAGACATAGTGTGATGACTGCATGGTAGATGTATAATTAACCGTGTGGATCAGTTATGTGGCATTGCTTCACCTGGCGCCGGAAACACGGCTGTTGGCTACAGCTAGGTAACCTTACATCCTAGGCTCATACATGGCCCAGGGCATACAGACTGCTAGATGACCTTGACCATACATGCTACAGTTGATAACCATCCCTGCAAATACCATCAGAATAGCCAGTGTCCTATGTGTATCACATGTGCAACACAGGCGATACGTGGCAGGATGTTGAACTGCTGTACAGTGCCGTGTAGATGTATATGGCAAAATACATGCATGTAAAGGCTTCCATGTGCATGTCTGCAGTGTCACAGGTCATGTCAGTTAAAGCAGTGTATGTGTTTATATGTGACATATACACAGTATCAAGGTCGACAGCATTAATGTGGATATATCCAGGCATGTGCTGATAGGTAAGAACACCAGTGCAGGCAAACAGACATGCCCACATCAAGAGAGCATCCACATGGAGTATGAGGAATGTAATCGGGTGACACACATATATGGTGATAATATCCAATCCCCATTGGGTGTCACATGTGTGTGACGCAAACATGTCAGTGGTGTCAGTGTCATGAAGATTTGCAAAGACAACTATTTATATGTAATAAATGTGATACACATGTATGTGCAGCTGTATCTCTGTGCATCTCTGAGATACTGTGACCTGTCTCCATCATTATGTCTTCCAGGTATGCCACGAGCAAGGCTCCCATCCTATACATGCTTGGAGGATGAGGCCCTTATACCTTACCTCCAAGATAACTATGATGTTCTGTTTAGCCATGTGCCACAGGATGCACAGCAGCGGGATGACCTGTGGCAGGAACTTCGCAGGAGGGTTAATGATGTGGGAGGCCATAACCGCACATACCAGCAGGTGCGCAGACACTGCACGGACCTGATCAGACGTGTGAAACAGCATGCAAATGCAATCGCCAGAGAACAAGGTGCAACAGGTGGTGGGCCACCAACCCAGTCCCCACTCACATGTACCGAGAAGCTACTGGCCAATCTGGGGACACTGGCAGAACAGCACCCTCAAGCCTTAGCTGACATCATGGAGGTGGGTGTCTCTCAACCACCGAGCCTGGAGTTGCCTGATAAGTCACTACTGCACATATAACTATTATATCCAATATAGTTGCATGTGTCACTGTACAATATGTAATGTGACATCATATGCAAGGCATGTATACACACATGCCGCATACTATAGTATGCTACTCTGTGTATGCACACATGTGCATACTCCATAGTATATCCTATTGTACTGGCGAATGTATTAACATGCACATTGCACCCTGTAGCTGTCATACAGGCATGGATAATGATCATACTGTTGTGTCACCCCTATATAGGTACCTCTGGCATTCCGCTAAGACAGCAGGCCATTGCAGGTGAGACAGTTATAAGTATCAGGCATGTTAATGCACAGATCTATTCACCATGTGGCCAGTTAACACATGTACACATAATGTATGGTCCGGTCACAATATACAGGTCGCATCTGCAATCCATCACAATGGCTACTCATGTGCAATACTTACAAACTAAGTGAAACACCGACATGAAACCTCAGAAACTGTCATTGCTGGATATGTGGACAGCTGTGCATACAACAGTGGAGGTGTTGTTCAATGTAGGAACATGTACTACACATCAGAACTACACATGTGGGGTACACAAACAGTACTACACAGTGAGTTGGAGTATGGGCAGCCCACAGGATTCACCATTGTGGATTATGCCCCTGCTATGAGTGCACACATTGTGATGTGCCATCTGACATGTCCATGACATGTAGTGGGCCGGCTGCAACATTGTCTCATTATCCCATAAAACATACCCCACATACTAAACATACAACCCTTTGTCTGCATAACCCTGTGGACAGTGGAGTATATGACATCTATGGATGTATGCCATATGGGACAACACAGACATGTGAGATAGATGGCCATCACAACCGTTTGGCCAACACATGTTCACACATGGCCATGGAGGATGGCCAGAGACATGTAGCAACACACAGTCGATGTGATGTGTCTGTGTGTACACCCTGTTGTACATTGGCTACACATAGTCCAACTATAGCCTTTGTTGAATAGTTATATTGCAGATGTGGAACACTGGACATCCTGCAAGCCTGTGCACAGCTTGTGGAGGCGTAACATCATTCGACCACATAAGATGTGTTGAACATCATGACTGTGTCACAGCATGACAGTAGTCACCTGTACAGCATCCACATACATGCACAGACAACCACATCAGGCCACAGATATAGTACATTTCCCTTGCTGCTGTTGGACATCACTATCAGCCGTGCACGTCGTGTGTGTGGTACACAAATGTCATGTGGGACATGGTGTATTGACAAGTCTGCCATGTGTGGGCATGGTTACCAGGTAGCTAAAATATGTTTGCAGATGTGCAGGGGTGTCGTCCGTATGGCCTTCGATGACCTGTGTCACACATTCCACATCATGGTTTAGTATGTATACACCTCAGCGACGTGGGCCACAATCCACAGTATATATGTATTGTGTATGCACACAGTCATGGCCATGCACTGTGTCTGTAATTCACACTGTATAGCAATATAGACACCTCATAATACCCTGCAATGGTCATGCACATCTGCTAAATGTGCATTTTATCTGTAGGGTGGACAGACAACACTGCAATGTGACATCATTACCCCACTGTATATGTGACAGGACACCATTGTGTTAAACATGTATGCATGTCAATGCACACATCAGCAGATTACATGTCGTACTACATGTTAATGTCAAGGTCATATGCCACACATCAGCCATGTGTACTGTTAACCTGTGCTGATCCACACGGTGTAACTCAGGGATGCATGCTTAATACCATGATTGTGTGAAATGCATGGCTTCTGCTATGACACATGCATGCTGTTGTGTGCAACCCAGGGATGTATGATAACTACCACTATTTTTGTCTGAGCTGCATGCTATCTGCAGTGTCACATGCATGTTGCATGCCTTCTGTCAAATCACATGCATGGTGTGTGTCTGTATGTGTCTGTCTGTGTTTGTTTGTGTGTGTGTCTGTGTTTGTTTGTGTGTGTGTGTGTGTGTGTGTGTGTGTGTGTGTGTGTGTGTGTGTGTGTCTGTGTTTGTCTGCGTGTGCCTGCATTGTAATGTAGAGTCTTTGTTTGTCCTCACAGGTGATGTAAGTGCGTTACCCTCCTGCAGTCCATCTGATGTTAGTGTCCCCACTGACTCTAGCAGTAATGATGAACATATGCTTGAGGCACAGGCAGGGTTGTCAGGGGCTGAGTCTGTGCCATTTTCTGCCATTCCACTTATATCCCCCTCATCCCCGCACACAGATCTCATGCCAACATATAACCCATCACCAGTGGCCATAGAGGAAGGACAGTTGGCGTGTGGTAGCTTGGAACAGGAAAGTGTGGTGGTTACAGAAGGTGTGTATTCACTCCATGGTGTCAGGCAAATGACTGGAGATGGGCCACACAGGCTTGTGGCCAGTGCTGCGTGTAGCAGGACCTCTGGCCGACATGCCTCTGCAGGACAGAGCGTAGCAGCTGGTGTCACCAGACGCATGTTTCAGGCTGTAATGGTGGCACAGGCATGTGCTGAATGGCAGAACAGAGAAGGGCAGAGGCTTCAGAGGGCTGCTATCCATTCTTTAAATGACAACATCCAGGCATTGGCAAATGCTCAACAGCAGATCGCTGAGGTTTTGGACAGATGATTGGGTGACATGGTTGGAATCCTTGACCGTGGTATGACAATCTGCGAGAGTGAGCTGTCTGTGCTGGAACATCTGGTAGGAGTGAGGCGTAGGGCACGTGGACATAGGTCAGCTACGTCACCTGGTGCAGGTCTACGTGAACGAGCTACCTCACATGCCCACTCCCATAGTGGCGGTAGCAGCAGCAGGGCAGCTGGTGCTGCACTGTCCACACCAGGACACAGCAGGCCACATGCATGTGGCCCTGGATGGTACCAACAAGGACATGGTTCCAGTGGACATGTGTCATCGGACAGTACCCAATCTGCACCTCTGCCTGGTAGTGCCTGTGCAACCCCTGGCAGGCACAGGTCACATGGCCATGGCCGGACACTGTGAGCTGTAAAACCTGGTCTATACAGTCTGGAGCTGTCAATAATACCCTTGTGTATGCCAGACACATGGCAGAACTGTGCGCATACATACATGCACACACCAGAAACATCTGTAGGGCACCGCAACACACACATGCATAACAACCACACATGGCCAATTAGATCACAGGCCCTAACCCACACACATGATGTCATCCTCTGGTGCAGCCTAGGCTCCTGGCAAACATTATCACCCTGTGCATATGATGATGCCTGTGCTGCATCCCTGTCATCCACACCATCGGTGCAGGGACATGCTGATATGGTCTGATGCACAGGGTGAACAGAATAGGGAGATAAGTGTAGATTACAATTGTTGTGTACTGTTGACACACAGCAGATATACCATGTAGTACAGGTTTAGAATGCATTGTTTTCTGTTCACAGTATGTGTCTTGGTAACAACAGTAACAGCATGTTGGTCATGATGTCCTGCTTCCCTCCTTCAGGTCTAATTGCATGTGCTACTGAGTGCCAGTGTTTGAAGTTTCCCATGTGTAAATGTGGACTACTCACAGGTATGTATGGCAATTTCAGCATGCTATTCGTAGCTTCAACCTCACTGTTAGAAAGGCTGACATTCCAAAGATGTCTACACAGCTACTGATCCAGGAGCATGGGAGCTGTGTACTAAGCTACAGTGGCTAAAGACGTGACATCCATACCGGGTGACATCACAGGTACAGTTACATGGGGCAGGGAGTTTACATAGCAGTCTAGCTGATGACAAGGGTAGAAGCCAGTTGATAGCTTGAGGCCTCACTGTGTAACAGTAATACACATTCACATTACAGGAGGAGAACATACAAACACACACACACACACACACACAGGTATTCACACACATGTATTCAGACACACAGTAACATGCCCACACTCACGGGGTCAACGACACTGTAACACACACACACACACACACTTGATAGTGTTGAGGTGAGGGCCCCTGCCTATGTGGTAATCACCATTACAGTACCGTGCACCCGCATGATGCGCGACAGAGAATACACATGTACAGGTAGTCAGTAATGCCTAAGATCAATGGCATCAACAGGGTAGTAGATTGCATCACCTGGAGGGGTTAGGGGTCCTATCTGTTCACTATGGTAACATACATCCTCACTCCATGGACCAGACAGCCATACATACATACACACACACACACTGTGGAGTCCACAATTGAATGCACCTATGTCATGCACATACAGATAGCTCACATGTGTGTGATACACACCTCACCCCTGCCTATGTCTTGCTTTCTACAAAGCAGTATGTACAGATCAATACAACAGTGTACAGGAGTGTGAGTAACAATTGGGATGTATTCCCCACCATACGTGGCATATATGGACACACAAGCAAACACACATGGCAGTACTGTGAATCAAACACCTGCTATCTTATGATACGTATGACAGACATGCAGCAGTATTGCCCGCATTACAATGTTTACCGACGCTACCTTTGGCAATTGTGCTGATATATGCATGACCATGGCCATACCCCACTTCAGGATGGATTCCTCCATTGAACACACAGGTTCACAGGTATGTACATCATAACTGCCAGCATCCATGTCGATGTCTGCATTCCTAGAAGGTCATATTGACAGTCTTGAAAGGTGTAGTGTCTGTGGCATGGCTTGTATCTATGTAGTATTGTAATAGTGGTCCATAGATAGGCAGTTGTCCTGATCCCACCAATGGCGTGTGTTTGATTAGTGTGATAAGGTTAGGTCGGTGTTCTAATCCCAGCCATGCCAACTGTGTGTGTGTGTGTGTGTGTGTGTGTGTGTGTGTGTGTGTGTGTGTATGTATGTGTGTGTGTCTCCGTCTGCTTGGGGACAGAATAATGCTTTTAGACTGCAAACACTCCATATAATCCCTATCGCCGACTTTGCCATTGCTGATGATGTCACCCACCTAGAAGTACACCTCTGGGAGTGTTGTGTTCCAGTAATCTCAGTAGCACGTTCGGTAACTGCATAATGCTGTAGTGTGATAAGGTAGTTAGGTTGGTGTTCTAATTACAGCCATGCTAAGTGTGTGTGTGTGTGTGTGTGTGTGTGTGTGTGTGTGTGTGTGTGTGTGTGTGTGTGTGTGTATGTATGTCTCCGTCTGCTTGGGACATAATAATATTTTTAGACTGCTCACACTCCATACAATCCCTATCGCTGACTTTGCCATTGCTGATGATTTCACCCACCTAGAAGTACACCTCTGGGAGTTGTCCAGTAATCTTGGTAGCGTGTTCTGCAACTGTGTAATGCTGTAGTGTGATAAGGTAGTTAGGTCGGTGTTCTAATCCCAGCCATGCCAACTGTGTGTGTGTGTCTCCATCTGCCTGGGGACAGAATAATGCTTTTAGACTGCTCACACTCCATACAATCCCTATTGCTGACTTTGCCATTGCTGATGATGTCAACCACCTAGAAGTACACCTCTGGGAGTGCTGTGTCCCAGTAATCTCGGTCTGTAACTGCATAATGCTATAGTGTGATAGAATAGACAGGTAGGTGTTCTATTCCAAGGCATGACAGGTGTGTGTGTTTGGCAGTCATATCCTATGTGTTGGTGTCTGTGAGTGGCTAGCTACTGGATGTGTAGAGGAGCATGTTTTGTTGTTGTCCTATATAGTGGCCATAAATGTCACAATTGGCCAAGAGACTGGGTTGGCAAGACATACACATACATTCGGCAATAGGTCTGGTGAGTAATGTCAGCAGCCCTAACCTTACCCTTAATACAGTCTGAACCCGTGTGACGCACAGAAACACACTTGCCTTGATATTAACACCAGAACATAATGCAGGAGGCGCATGTGGTTTCCTTTTCAATCTTATCTAATGCTTTGGTGTCACATGGTCTGCTGTTGAAATATATATTCTATATCTAAGTATGTATATGTATATGTGTATATATCTATATATATATATATATATATATATATATATATATATATGATGGAATACATGTCCTATACTGTTGAATGCCTGTGCTGGATGATCTGTACGTGATAACCTCAGATGTACATATATCTGCCATGGCTTAGTGGTAAAGCATATCTTCTGTGGTGTGCAGGGTCCCGGGTTCAAGCCATGCAAAGGCTGGTTGTATTGTTGCTGGGAAGAACAAGGAACATTGAATACGGTGATAGTAAGGTGCTTTTAACCAGTTTTGTGTGGATCTGCATGACAGTAAGCAGTGGTTACTTTTGAGGAGGCACAGTATGGGTCATGTAACTATGCATTAGAAGACAATACTATGCAAATGAGGTGGAAAATAGTGAATCCCGTTTATCCCCAGGGTGTGATGCAGATCCCAAGAGTGTATGTGTATAGATAGCTGGGTGCAGGACTCGAATATAGGTGAAAGCATGGGGGGTGTCAGGCATACTGTTTGTACATTGGAGCCCTGTGTCTTGGGATTGCTCCTGGCTTAGCACGCCTAAGCTAGGGGTGTGTCTATACCTGCCTAGTGCAACTGGGAGGGACAACAACAGTAGGAGAGTAGTCAAGGTGAACAAGCTGGGCAAACAGGTGATAATTATCACAATCAGCAGATTACAGGCCCAGCCTGGCCCAGAACACTACGATAAAGTGAGCAAGCACCATACCCTCGGGTTTTTACACACTCTACACCACCGGTGTATACATGTGGGGAAATTTTACAAAACAATCCAACAAAATGAGAAGGGCTGCAGCAGGCAACATAGACCAACATGTGCAGGAGGCTGAGGGTGGTGAGGATGTGAATGCTACCAAACAACCCTCAGTGAGGAGACAGAGAAGACTGTACAGACCTAAGGTAACCTACCAGGGGCTACATGAGCTGGAGATAATGGAGCATTATGGGGTGGACAGAGACCTCCTACAGCAGATTGATGAGCTCTGCCAGCCACACCTGACACATCGAACAGGCCAAGGGGAACCCATCCCTGTGGATACCAAGGTATGTGTAGGCCTAGGTATACTAGCCACAGGTACCTCCCAAAGCACAACTGGGGATATCATGGGGATCTCACAGGCATCTGCATCCAGAGTATTCCACCAGTTCCTGGATGCCATGTCACCACATGCCAGTGAACATGTACATTTCCTCAAAACACGTGAGGTGTTGACCAGCAATATGCGTCTCTTCCACCAAATGGCAGACTACCATGGGGTAGTGGGTGCTATAGCCTGCATGCATGTACACAGCAAAGCAGCACCTGGTGAGCAGTGTAGGGCCTACATTAACCGCAGGGGCATCCCCTCCATCAACTGCCAGGTCGTATGCGATACCCAGGGCATTATACTGAATGTGTGTGCTGGCTGCCCTGGAAGCTATGACGATTTTGATAAATGGCATCTACCACAGCTGTACCACAGCTATGCCAGTATGGACATTCCCTATGGTCACCTAGTGGGGGATGCCAGGTACCCACTGGAGCCATGGCTGATGACACCCATCACAAATGCACACACACCTAAACAATTACGCCATAATGAGGCACATGCACAGGCCAGATATATAATAGAGCATGTGTTTGGGACACATCCGGTGGAGCCTTGCAGTATTCACCAGCTACATGCACCCAAATTGTTATGGCATGTGCTATGCTACACAATATGATCCTGCAGAAACAGCTGCAGCAGGAACAGCATGGGGCAGTGCCACACAGCCCCCCACCAATGCCAAGGCCTGTACAGGCACAGAGTGACTGAGAGGAGGAACAACCTGAGCCGGACCCAGTAGGCGGAAGGAGGTGTGCCCAGTATGACCTGGCCTTGGCAAAGAGGCAATGCATAACATATGCACTGACACAGTAGGTACCCAAGGAATGTCACCCTCTCTGACTTGCACAGACAGTAAAAGGGATGCAAAACATGACACTACCTGTGCTCAGCCATATATAGGAAGTGTGCTGTGTGCATCTGACATAGGCAGCCCTCCAGCACCATCCTCAGGTCTGGCACACCCTCAAGGTAAGTCAATAAACTTACCAACTGGCAGTTGTATTAGAATGTGTTGTTACCTGTAACTATGGTATGGATGTGAGCATGCAAGGGAATTTGGTGGCCGAATGTTAAGGCAGCAGACAGCAGACATCCATAGTTGCACCATGACATCTGTAGCACATATTGGGGTCATCATAGTAGCCAGTAGTACACAGGGTGTCATAACCCACTGCGGGTAATGGGCAGAGCATCATGTGTGTCCATACAACCCACACAAGTCTCAACCAGCTGAACAGGTGTAGACCAACACAGACAAATGCTGTACTATGGCCTCTGAATATGCCCAATGGATGACCCCCCCCCCACAGACCCACAAAGACAGACTACAGCAGGCCAGGCAGTTGGATGTAGGTTGTGAAGGCTAGGATGTCTGAAACTAATATGTTGGTAATTAAAGCTAAGATCTGGAGTACACTGGTATGCCTCTAGCCAGCACAATAGGTAGGGCTACACACTGAAATGGAGTACCTGACATACCAGTACAGTAGTAGCAAAGTGTACAAGTGTCAGGTGTGCCCCACTTCCAATGTACACATGTAACAGTCAGGTGCACCCCCCCCCCGGTGCTGTGTAGGAATGTGGATACAGTCGGATGTCCCCCCACGCTGCGCAGAAATGTAGCAACAGTCAATGCCACATGACCAATGGATACCCTGTACAATGCAGAGGTTGGCACCACAGTACTGACTACCTGGACATGTAACACATGTGATACAGCTGACCATACTGGGCATGCACAAACACATCAAGGTATGACGGCAATGTCAGTCAACAACATGCGGAATGGTCATACTGGGCATGCTCACCCATGTAAACACAAGATGGCCAGGTCTGCAAACACCAGTGGTATGGATATATCTGCCGGTACATTGCTATACTGTTAGATGACTGTGCTGTATGGTATGTGTGTGGTACTGTCTATTGTTTGTATATTTGCCATGGTGTATTGGTAATTCACATTAGCTGTGTGCGCAGGGTGTTGCTACCAACACTTGCAAAGGATGGTTATTTGTTTGCGGCCAGAATGAGCCTATTGGACACGGAGTGAGTAAGGCACATTGAAGCAGTTGGGAGCAGTTGTGCATGGGTTTGCACTGTGTTAAGCACTACTGACCTCTGGTTACAGCTTCTTACACTTGGTTAGACTCCACATTTCTTTACCAGTGCAATAATCACATACTGGTAGCCAAACACGCTTACACTCGCTCGCTCCCTCACTTGCACATGCACCGACATTGGTACTTGCATGTGTCACTCACACTGGGTGGGCGTGATCCCTTGTGATGCCTATTACATCAGACTATATGACTACAGTATCAGGTGTGGCTGACCATTAGGCAACGGCATGGCGTTCGACTGTACGGAATTGGCGGCCTGACCAGTGAGTTAATCATATTATATGCGTGTTCCTCATACAATCTGCTCCCATCTGCCTGATACATGGGAACTGATACTCTGCAATGCAGACAAGTAAATGTGTTTTGGGACCCACATCTGTCTGCCGGGTCATGCTACCGCATACCTATTGTAGGTTTGCCATCTTTTAAATTGGCCATGGTGAGACTTTTGGATTAACACCTGTCCCACTTTGCATGGGACAGTCCCTCCTTAGGCGTATGTGTCATGCGCCTAAATAATCAAGACATAGCAAATGTCCTGATTATAAGACAATATTATATTTTACATTTCTCTAATAGTTGCATGTAACAGTTATTGTATATATGACACTTCTATATGTTATGTGAAGTAGCATAAGCAACTGGACTGCTACTATACATAAGCTTTTATTTGCGCTAATACATATACTTCTGTACTATGCACGGCTGTAGGTATGTTCTGACCTGGTACGTCTGACATTTCTACAGAGCAGGTCTCACTTTGCCCATTTGGAAAGGTGGCAGCCCTATAGGACCTATATGTAGAGATGTCAGATTTGGCAAGGCAACACATACCCAGAGCCAGTGGAAAATAGACTACTTCACTGGTTTGCATAAGTAAAGGTTATTCTTGTAGCATTACAGCTGCTAATACTGTTTCCTATAACATCTAGGTGTTTCAGATACAACTTAATTGTTTTATGCAACCACTACAGACAATATATGGATTCTTTGCCCTAAATCACAAGCCATGTGCCATAATAACATTTATTTTGCAGGACACAACTGCCCAAAGGAGAGTGTCCCTCGCAAAGGTGAACAGCTGGTAACCCCAACCTATTATGCTAACATCTACCTAAGGTAGTCGGCGGAATATGCACTTTCCATGACTAGCAGACCTCACATACGAATGGGGGAGAATGAACACTGAATCAAGGACACTGTATAACACCCTCAGGGACACATTTAGATGACTGGTACTATTAATCTGACACATTGACAGTCCAAGAGCATATGTATTTGTCGAGGTACATGCTGTTTATGACTCATACATGTTGTCATTAGTCATTACGTGTTTTCTGCTACCTGTCAACCTAATATCACTAGTTCTGGAAGGGTTTAGTTAAGACTGTGTTAGATTCTGATTCGTAATCACGGACGTCCATGATAATCGTGTACAGTTCACTGATATAGTCCCTATGTGTCCCCCAATGGTTTACAGACTATCCAGTAGATGTGCTCTTATGGTTTGGGAGGTATGGGCATCTGCTATGCCCACATAGGAATATGAATTACTTCCACGGGGCGGGTCTAATACATCTCTGCCAACCGACACCTGCACACTTAGGCCCATTATTGCATACCCATGATTCCCCTACCTGACACCCCTCTACAGCACTCATTCTTACTGTGAGCACAGCTGGGGTATGAACACACCCCTACACACTGCCCACTCTCCCCGTCTTGGGACATGTCATACATTTTGTCAACCCATGTGTTATCAGACTTGCACAACCTACTGTTCCATGTACAGCTACATCCTGGTCGCATCAATCATTAATGGTTCGCCTACAAGGAAAATTTTTGGTGTCCTGCAAAGGACCCCATGATCCATGTTTAAAGTGTAGACCTTGCAGATCTATCCCACTGGTAGTTTCCTGCTGGAGGTCTGGAAAGCAGCGGTGTATTTACCTTTATTGCATGTCTGTATGTCTCACCGGCCTAGCTGGGGGGATGTGGGAGGTAGACATTTGTTTATTAGACCTCTCACTAACATATGCCTGGTCTGACCATATGTTACCCATAATTGCTGTAACGTAAACTAGGTATGTACATGTGTATATTTACAGTAACATATATATATATATATATATATATATATATATATATATATATATATATATATATATATATACATTCTTTCGTGTGTGTGTGTGTGTGTGTGTGTGTGAGTGTATATATATATATATATATATATATATATATATAAATATATATATATATATGGGTCTACCTGACAATGTCGAAAGCTGAGAACGCCGATGATGAGAATACCGACACCAGAAGATTGAAAACTGAGATGACCGACGGATGAAAACCCCGACGCTGAGAACACCGACATGTGAAAAGGCTGTGTAAGTATGCAGTAGTGACGGACGTTAGGGTGCGAGTAAGGTAAGTGTGCGATATTGACAGACTCTAGGGATAGGGGTGGGTTAAGTGAGTTAGGGTTAGGGCGCGGGTTAGGTAAGTGTGCGATAGTGACAGTCTTTGGGTTAGGGGCGGGTTAAGTGAGTTAGGGTTAGGGCGTGGGTTAGGTGAGTGTGCGATAGTGACAGTCTTTGGGTTAGGGGCGGGTTAAGTGAGTTTGGGTTAGGGTGCGGGTAGGGTAAGTGTGCGGTAGTGTCGGACCTTAGGGCTAGGGTTTGGGTTACGGTTAGTGCATGTATAGTTGTGTGTAATGTGTAGTTTACATTTTGTGTGTCAGTGTTATGGTGTTCGGTTTTGTGAGTTGTCGGTTTTGTGCGTTTTCGGTGTTTTGGTGTCGATGTTTTGGGTGTCGGCTTTGTGGCATGTCGGTGTTGTGATAGGGATCCATGTATATATATATATATATCTATATATATATATATATATATATATATATATCTATATATATATATATATATATATATATATATATATATATATATATATACGTGCCTTCCTGGTGTTATGGATTATGGCCATTAGTGGTTTACAAGTGAAGGTGGTCCCAACATGGACTACATTCCGTCTGTGTGTAATGTAGACGTAGCAGTTCAACGATGTTATGCCCAATGGTAGAACCCTCCTCTGGTGTGAATAGTGGTGCTCTGCTCACTCTTGGGCAGCTTTATCTGACATACGCTGCAAGCACTATATAATACCTTAGTTGCTTTAGATTCCCTTCACAACCCTTGTGCATGCTTTATTCTTACAGCGTTCATTCTTTAAATATATATATATATATATATATATATATATATATATATATATATATATACTTCATGTCTGTGGATATGTATCTATACACACACACACATATAGATATATATATATATATATATATATATATATATATATATATATATATATATAAATTACATCTGTACATAAAAACATACATTTGCTATGCTGGGAGCTGCTTACACCTGCGCAGGCACACTCGCATATGCTTACTGTGAGTTACATATGTTTACTGCCGCTTATTTGTGCTTACATGTGCCTTATTTATTATGACAGTACCACTTTGATTGAAGGAATCCGGTTAATGGCCCCATGCGAAACACACTTTCACCTTTACATGTTTAAATGTTGGCTTTACAGCACAGCGACATTCATTCCACAAGAAAATGATATGTCCTATACTCGAACTTGAACCGGAAATTCCTTTACGTTAGGTGGATGCTCTAACTACTACACTATTGGTGTTCTGCTTCATTTATATGTATACCCATGGTTCATAGATACCTGAGCACACGCCTCAACGCTTCACTTACACAGCAGGTATCCATTCTCCTGCTGAGAAAACCGCAGTACTACACATGCACCATTCCCTATTCCCTACTGCTCTAGACCTGTGCTGCATGTTTACTCACTCCGAAGATATTCAGAACTCCAAAGCTTATAGCCCTGGCACATACGTGTGTTTGATTATCAGGGTGTTCATCCGACTTTAGGCTTGTCCGACTGGAGACCGGAACAGCCCTGTACCCATTTGAAAGTCAGAATTAGCTTGTGGACAGTTAGTCCCAATGTTACCATTCTACCTGTGTTTACAGACGCAAGGGTTTGCTCACCTCTGACCGGCTTGATATGTCGGCACTACATGATATGTGGTGGGGGAGTTCCGCTGCTGTTTCCCTTCACATTCATTATGACTGCTTTATTGTGACCATGTTCATTCATGTATATATATATATATATATATATATATATATATATATATATATATATATATCCGTCTGTACATACACATACATATACACCTGCATACCTATTTACATTTCCCATACTGTTGAATGTCTGCCATGCATCCCCGCTGGCTTTACCTCCCTATATCTGATGGACATTATTCTGGCCATCACATAAAATTAGCGGCCCTTGCATGGCTTGGACCCAGAAACAGACACAACTTAGTCACCGGTTTGAGCACTACTCCATCCGTGGTACATTCCGCATGGATGGTAGCTAGGATATATGACTTCACTACAGGTATTCAACAGTACTAGCAACAAATGTGTCAGATGGTTGGTGTACATATGTGTACGGACCTCTCAACCACTCAGGGACTAATTTCAACAGTAACAGGGACAAGGCAAGGACAAATCAGGGACAATCACGGACACTTTTACAATATTAGCACTATTAACTTAAAACGTTGACAGAATCAGAGCATATGTATTAATACTTATTTTCTGAAGTAAAAGACGTCTATTACTCTTAATTATTGTCATTATTCATTCAGTGTAATTCACCACCTTTCCTCCAAAGGTCACTGGTTTTAGGGGGGATTAAGAGGCTGGCCAGTTATTGTGCAAATGCTCTGACCATTGGTAGGGTTGCCACCTTTTCATATGGCCAGGATGGGATATATTCGGGACACACCAGGTTTTTCAGGCCAACACATACCCATGGTCAGTACAGGGTTTAGAACTTTACTTATTTTCCTAGATGAGAGCTTATTCTTGTAGCAGTTTTGTTGCTTATTCTGTTTCTTGTAAGATTTACTTATTTTACATACAGAAATAACTGTTTTATGCAACTGTTACATGAAATATGGTACATAATTATTTCCTAC
Organism: Protopterus annectens; assembly: GCF_019279795.1. Taxonomy (NCBI): domain Eukaryota; kingdom Metazoa; phylum Chordata; order Ceratodontiformes; family Protopteridae; genus Protopterus; species Protopterus annectens. The sequence goes on from NC_056743.1 coordinate 1,360,614,670, forward strand.
AATCACAGGACATTTGCCATTGTATTATTTTTGGTCAGGACACACCTACCCAAACAGGGACTGTCCCTCACAAAGTGGGACAGGAGGTACCCTGCTTCCACCAGCGCCTTAATCACCCTATATCCAACTGCCACTATGTGAATGTGTAAAGTATATATTCTTGATAATTCATGTGGGGAGACATGCATCACTGTCAGGAGTTTAATCACAGGTAGTAGGTTCTGCATGACAGACTGAAGGCTGAGCAGTCTCATAAACCACTACTGCACATACAACTTGTGTCCAGATGTCTACAGGACTGGACATCATGTCGTGACACCAAGTCTGATGTTTACACAGGATACTTATCCCATGAGGGATATCCAAAAATTGAACAAGGCAATAAACTTCGATATTTTTGGATTTACGAAAATGTGATAGGGTTATACATGCAAGGGATACATAGTTTGCAATCCTGACACTGCCTAGGGTGAGACTGCCTACTAGATATGAGTAGTGGTCACTATGTGCAGATATGGCTGCACCAAGCTAGCAGCCCAAGTATGGCTGGATATGGTGGACGTTCAGGAATGGGGGGGGGGGGTTGTGTGCTGTAGAGGGGATGATGGGTATTCAATTATGCATCCAGATGTGTTGTAGTTGGATGGCTCAGTTCAGTCCAGACCATTATGTGGGTATGTGCCGGTGACGTTTCTGTACATGTGTATTGTACATTTTAATATTCATATGTTTGTGGGATTGTGTTCTACAGTGTGGCCTGTCAAGTTGTATTACAGATGTGTATGTTTATTCTTTGTGTTTCTTTCTGATTCACCCACTGCTCCCTCATACACCTCCAGTTCACCTATTGTGCATCCAACACAGTCTCCCCTTGGTGAATTATTACATTACCCGTTCCCCCCACACCCATATTCCACACACTTCATCCATCCCTTCTCTGGTTGATGGCCCATGGCACAGTCAAGGGAACACATTGCATACATTACATATCTCTGGTACCTGTATGGTTGTGAGGACTACCCTAGCATTGGTCAGCTTCACATGCTGTACATCACGCACACAGGTACATGCAAATACTTATCTTTCATGACATGGTAGGTAGACCCGAGTAATACCCATTCATCTTTGGCCCATCCTGACAAGGACGCCTTGGACTGCAAATGGGCAGATTTTGGGAGAATGCTCTGACCATTGGTAGGGTTGCCACCTTTTCATATGGCCAGGATGGGATATATTTGGGACACACATCAGATTTTACAGGCCAACACATACCCACGGTCAGTACAACAGATAGTACTTTTGTTTTATGCCTAAATGTAAGCTTATTGTTGTAGCAGTTTAGCTGCTTCTTCTGTTTCATTTACTTGCTTATTCTGTTTCTTGTAACATGTAGGTATGTTACATATGGAAATAACTATTGTATGTGACTATTACATAAGATGTGGGACATAATTATGTTCTACGATCACAGGATATTTTACATTTATAATGGTTTTGGTATGGACACAACTGCCCAGAGTGGGACTGTCCCTCACAATGTGGGACAGGTGGTAACCCTGACCATTGGGCTAGACTTAACTATTGGTGGCGCGCTAACACGATGCGTTTCGCTTCCACTTGGTATAACTATCAACACTACAACAGAATATGGGCACAGAGTTTTAAATGTCATTTGCTCGAGGGATGGGGGCATTTGTGTTTGCTTCTTATTTTTGTGTTCGCAAAACTGTCTTGCATGCTTTGCATACGTTTCAGTATCCACGGATATTGACAGGTGTGATTACTATTGGAGGCAGGCTGTAATATTCAGCATTTTAGGTTGCATGTAAACAGCCGAAATGTTCATGCCTCCATGCGGCACTTCGACATGCCCCATGCACTCGCGCACGTTTCCTATGCACGTGGATGTGGCAGCAGTGTGCCTTCGTTAATATGCATATGGTGCTATTGCGCCATCTCTACGTCGCACGGTCGGTGCAAGCCTAACGCCGTCCTTCCGCCGAGCTTCATGAATCCCGGGGAATATGTTTAATGCTAGATGCAATATGAACAGACTTATGCATTCCTTTACATAATGTTGCATATATATGTGTGTGAACAAGTAGAAATTTGTATGTGTGGACAGGTGTCTTTACACATAAAGTACTTCATCCTTACTCAAACCATTCAGTTTCTTCATCCTGTGAACAGAAAGTTTTGTTAATTTCATAAACTTAGAACCCTAAACTTTCTTACCGGATGTGGCTGTTGTAGATGTTAAACGTCAGGCATATAATTCCAAGAAGAATTCCAAGCCCAGCAAGTACAGACATGGATACAAAAAGCTTCTGAGATAAGAGGCGGGATTTGGGAATCACCTTTGTATGGTCTGCAGGAGGCGAATCACCTATGTTACAAAAAAAAAAAAAAAATCAAGAATCATGCAGCCACCTCCTGTAATGCAGTCTAGCTTCTATAAGGAAGAGAATAAGTTTTTATAAAATGCCATGCTGCAACTCAAATGAAAATATAAAAAATGTTATTCAATGGTTGTATTAGTAACCTGTCCATTCCCATTTTCATCAATGACTCAGGCACAAGGCACAAGACATTAAAAAAAAAAAAAAATATATATATATATATATATATATATATACATATATATATATGATAATATTCTATGTACATTATTTTCATTATAACTATATTAAGTTTAAAAACACAACTATATGTAAATGTATAGCTTAAATGTAAACACACACATATATGCATATATAGATATATATGTGTGTGTGTGTGTGTGTGTGTATATATATATATATATATATATATATATATATATATATATATATATATATATATAACACACACACACACACACACACACACACACACACACACACACACACACACACACACACACACACACACACACACACACAAACACACTCACACACACATACATACATACATACAGAGGTTTACTATTAACATGTGAATTGGCACTTACAATATTGGGAAGGTCAAATGCATGTTTCCCAATTTTCATAATGCCAATCCAGAAATGTCCAAATTCATAGTAGCAAATGTTAGTGTGCATTTGCTAATGTGTGAATGACATTCTGATACCAGATGGCACTACAGTGGGGGTCAAGAAATTTACCCTTTTCCCCACTGTAGTATGATCGTGGAGTTGGAATATATAATTTGCAGGAGGTGTGCGGGGGTGCAGGGGTGCTTTCCCCTCCTCAAAACAGTAAAAACTAGTTTTGTACAATTAAAATTTTTAGGAGAAGTTAAACAAAATCTCCTGGGTGTCTAACATCACCTCCTGCTATTTCATTTAATGTCATTCAATGAAGCTGCAAAACACAATTTTCTCTCAAGTTAAATACATTTTTTCACATATTGGCCAGTTATACAGCAATAAAGAATCAAAGACCCTTTGGGGTTCAGTGGACATCATATGGCTGAGAATGCAGATCACATAAATATTTGCTGGGGACAGATTAATGAAGAATGAAAAAGATATTTTTGCAGAAGCCCCAGAGTGGAAAAATTCAAGCTACCTGACACTGAAAGACAAAAACAAGATTAAATTGGACAGAAAATGTTTTTTTCTTCTCAAAAAGCTTTTTTTTTTACATGAAAAATTTAGTTTTATCGACTAAAGTCATCTTTGGAAGCCTTCAGCATGGCATGGAGATTGCTAGATGGCAGGCCAAAAGACAACAGTAGTTCTTGGAAGCTTTGACATTGTTTTCATGGACATGGTTCTGGCTGGGAACTTACTTGTATAGTAAGAATAAGTAAGTAGGTACCATATAAGGGAAACTATCCACAGAAAGACCAATTCTTAGTATCTAGAAGGCCTTTGACAGACAGTATCATTTTGAAATATTACCCATTTTTAAAAATATACAGATAATGGATATTTATAATGCACTCTTTTGGAGGAACTAAATGCAATTTTTGCTTTTTTCTTTGGCTTTCTTTTTTTTCTTCAGCAAGAATTTAAACTGAAGACGCATTTAAGAAAACCAGAAAGCATTAGAAAGGAAAATAAACAACATATTCACGTGCCCTACTGTGAATCTTTCGAAATATAAAAATAATTATAGGCATATTAATGTTTTCTTTTCCTTTGATTGCATGTGCTTCAGGTTCCCAATAAATGGTGAGACATGAGGTAACATTGCGGAAGACAGAAAAGTTGGCATGTACACCAGAAGACCACACAAGGATGAAATGAAACTGCACTAATGTTATTGGAAACGCCACTGAAACTAATTTGTACTTACAATGGAATATCATGGCGGGGTTGTTAATAAACTACTAAAGGGTGGGAAACAGATTTGTAGGTTTTGTGTGAAATCAGAAATGTTTTCATCCCCTGTTTTTGACCTCCAACTAGCCATCAGGTAGTGCCCCATTTTACCTTTAATGTCCTTGGTTTTACCCCTGGGGGTGCTCCTGCATTAGAATAAGATTAGCAAGGAGAAGTAGTTTCCAGTGGATCAGCCAACAGTGTCATATATGTTCCATGTGAATAAGGAGATTTCTGTTGGAATGCCTTAACTGGGCAGAACTACTGACATCATGTACAGTCCTGCAAAATGCTAGCAACAGTCTACCTCACAATTACAGTACTGTCCCCATCATCAGGAATATATCTGATTGCAGGCATAAACCTCTATCTCCCTCCTAGAGTTTGTGAACTGGCAAAAGGCACTCTTCTCCATCCCCCAACCTAGCTCCTTCAGTACTGGAGTTACTAGTCTTGCACAGGTCATGTTGATCAAAGCCAGGGCTTCATCCATCTATGCCATGGACCCATGAATGAAATCAGCATCAGCCATATCTGCATTATACATAATGTAGCAGTGAAAATGGATTGAAATAGCAGCACAGCACATGAATACATTAGACTGCATTCAGTGGAAGCACCATGCCACTGATTTCCCGTCTTTTTGTTTTCTGACCTCTCTCTTTATCTGTTTAACTTGCAAGTGTCTAGATGCTGTTCAGTCCATGAACCCTTTCAGATAAGTATGCTCATTGTCCTATCTCACTGCTGTCATCTTCATCTCCAGTGATTTTGCATGTATGGCAGCTGCCATGTCTGTCCTTACTAGACAGGGTCTCACCATTTGCCTTTCCTTTACCTTACCTCAGACATTTACATTCACCAGGTCTTGCTGTTGTGCTTTTTTATGATTTACCCCTTCTCTTCCTCTATTATTTCACATTGTCTTCCTTTCTACTTAGAGTGTTTTCTAGCTTAGCTTTTCAGCTTAATCTGCCATTTCATCTGACAATGTAACATATCAACTGTTCATTTTATTGCCCCTCTCACAAATCACAGTATACGCTCCCTAACACTGTTGGGAGGCACGTGGTCACTCTCCTAGCAGTTCTGTCCCTGAGCACTTATAATCTCTCATCATTCTGGCAGTTGGCACAGAGGGTTAAGTGTGTGAGCACTTTAACCTGGTGTGCTCCTTTAGTGGAATACAAAGGTAGAGCCAGTACTGAATACTCCAAAAGTGTACAGAATTGTCTTCAATTGATTCTGAATTTGTATGGGCACAAGATGCTGGATGGTGAATGACTATGTACTGAAAGTGCATTTATCTGACTCTAAACCAGCATTTTCCTTCATGATCACAATGGAAATTTCACTGGCATGAATAAATGCACTGCAGCATACCTCCAGATCTGTATCTCCATGCAACATACCTCCACATCTGTATCTCCATCACATCCCGGGCCAAAATGTCTGAACATCTCACATCCCAGAGTCAAAAAGATGGTGAAAACACACTGTCCTTCACCCTCTTAGGACGAGGATTCTTCTCTTCACTCAGTCAGCCCTGTGATTCAGATGCACACTCAGCACTCTGGCAGCATAGTTCATGTACCAGTAAGACTTGTTATGCAGCTGCCTTAGTTTTGAATTAAATTATAGTTTATTATTCTTGTTTTCATTTTACAAATAATAAATAGTTTCATAGATTCATAGATTGTTACTAGGCTAATGACAGCGGGGGCCTTTCTAAGCCTAGCCAAGTTTTCTCAAAAGAATAATGATGTCCTGTATCCATATATGACACCGATGACCAGGCATTTATAAGCTACCTTCTACCATAAGGGACATGGGTACCAGGCCAGATATAAACTTCCAGAGCCATTGGTCTAGGTTGTGCTTAATTGGCTAAAAGACAAACTCAGCTTCACAAAGATGGAAAGCCTGTTCCATAGGAGTGACAGTCTCTGAGACACATATTTGTTTAGCCAGCATGTTCTGTTTGATTCACAGACAAAATTCAGGTCCCTAGACCTTGTATTTCACTGTTTGACTTACGAATATGCAGGAGATTCATAAGTGTGGGGTTTGCAGATGCCTTGCAAGCCAGGCATAGATCACCCCTCAGCAGCCTATAGGAGACTGAGTAGAGGAAATGGGCTTTAAGGCCCTCTGCATAAGGCAGATTTAGTATGTCATGTATTCTTTTTGTAAGGAACTTCCCAGGTCACTCTAGTTATTATATATGCCAAAGGGAGCACTGTACTCTATGACTGGTCTGATAAAGGCAGAGTACAGTGGGATGATGGCCTCTTTGGAACTAGTGTTTGTAGATTAGATATGTCCTCATTTATCATGTCCATCATGATTCTTTGCATGGCCTTACATATGAAGCTGGTCAGATTTATGGGTCTGTAATTACCCGGATTAGTGGTTGGATCTCCTTTGTGTAGGGGAATGACTGTAGCCATCTTCCATTCCTTGGGCACCAAACCTGACTGTAGGTCCCAGGTGAAAAGTGATTCAAGTGGACCATTGAGGTCATATTTCATGCTATTTAGTAAGCATCCCAGGATGTTATCAGGGCCTATTGATGCAATGTTTATGGCCTTGGAAAGTACATTGACCCTAGTAATGGTCAGGAGGATTGTAGTATGTGGTATTTCTTTTGGACTATCGGGGGGGGGGGGTGAGTGGGGGGAGATATTTGAGCTGTACTTGTCAGTCAAAAGTTGGCAATAGCCTCTGGTTCAGTGTAGGTGATGTCATTTACAATAAGTTCTGTGCACTGTTGCATAGTTCCCTGAGGTTATGGACATAGCTGTAGAGAGCTTTGTGGTTGTCTTTTGTTTAAGAGGCTATTTATTTCTTCAAATTTAGCCTTTGAAGTATTAATTAACCTTCTTACCTGCCTGTTTAGATTGGTCAGGGGGCTTTTAATATGTAGGCTTTGTTCCTCTTACACATTGCCTAGACTTTTCTCTTTTGCTGTATAACTGATTTATATTGTGATTCCACCAAGGTGGCTTGTCTTTTGACTTTGACTTATTCTTAATATGAGTGGGCACAGCTTGCTCCATACAGCTATCAATATGAGTGTACAGAGATTTTGTAAATAGCTCAGCATATGCTGTGGTGTTTACTGGATTTGGGGTGCTTTGAATTCAGCCAAAGTGTCACCTGGTAGAGAGAGGTTAGCCTTGGAATAGTTCCTAAAGGTTTTTGGTTTTGCCGGGTCCCCTGGATTTAATTTTTATTTCAAGCAAGACTGCCTTATGTTCAGAGCTGATGAGCAAAAAATTAGACTGGGTAAGGAACGTCAGTCCTCCATGTTCATGAGTACAAGGTCAAGGATGTTTGTACCTCTGGTAGGAGAACAGGCCAACTGTTCCAGGATGTTCATATTAACAAAGTTTAAGAATTTCTGGGTTTGTGCATTAGAAGTGATGTAGGATTCCCAGTGTATACCTTTTTTCCAGTCTTGGAGAGGTTGATTATCCTGATGTTTCTTTCCAGTGTATGAGGAGTAATATTAGAGCAGATACTTATCAAATGATATAGATGTACTTATGGTCCTGACAGACATCACATTAGAAAGTTACAGCCGACATTCTTTCTAATAAGCTTGCTTAACAAAATACTAAGACAGATTCTGGAATAGATTGACTTTTATCCTAAATGAATGCATTTGGGACAGATTTAGAGCATGTTCATGATACTAACAAGTTTTCATAGGTTCATACATTACCAGGTTAATGACTTAAGAGCCCTTACAAGCCTAGACAATATATCCAGATTTTACCCAATATTTGGGTCCTGGGTCAAGAGGGTAGCATAGATTTTTGCCTGTGTGTTGAATATCTTACAGATCACCCCTATCTATAAGGGACAAAGGCAATACTCCAGGTGTGAATTTGTGATTTCTCATCCATTGATCCAAATTACGCTTGAAGAGGGTCAGGGAAGGGCTCTGCTTAATTTGAATAGGAAGCCTGCTCCAAAGAAGGGGAAATCCCTGAGACCCATAACTGTCTGGCCAACATGTTTTGTTTGAGTCACTGACTAAGTTTAGATGCCTCGATTGGGTGACCCTTGTGCTGTTTGACTTGTGGATGTATAGCAGCTCAATCAGGGCTGGATATGTGAGTAACTTGTAAGTGATGCATAGGTCACCCCTTAATAGTCAGTACAAGACAGAGTAAACGAATAGATCTTTTAGTCTATCCACATATGACGTGGTGTTTACACCCTGCCTTTTCTTTGTAAGGAACCTTTGAGCTCACTCCAGCTGAGTTAAGTGCCTAGTCAAGTACATGCCAAATGGCGCATTGTACTCAATTATGGGTCTAATGAGGACTGAGTACAGTGGATCTATAATTTCCTTGGGTCTGGATGCCATATCTTTACTTAAAAGTTGTGCCAAAAGAAGGACTTCCTCACCACTGTGGAGACACAGTGGTCAAAGTTCAGGCTACTATCTGTGTACCTAGATCTCTCACCTCTGAGTCTACCCTTAGGGGTGTGCTATCAATGTTGTAATTTGCAGGCGTATTTGATTTCCTAACGGGTATGATAATGTATCTTTTCACAATTAGTTTTAGGCCATGGCTATGGCACTAATCATCTGTCTGATCTAGACCATCCTGAAAGATATCTACATCACTGGGGATTCAATGATTGCCCTTAGCTTGCAGTCGTCAGCAAAATTTGTCATCCAGAGGCCGTTTAACATTTTTGTTATAAGCGATTGTTTGTATCTGGAAAAATTGCGTTAATGAAGGCAATTGTATAATATGTATTGTGTCGTATTTAAGGTGGAGTCATCTTTAGCCTTGCTGATGGAATAGCGCTTATTGAGGGAGTACAGAGATCAGACAGGTCAGGAAAGCCTGGTGGTTGACATTAATGTTGTGCCCAAAAAGCAAACCCAGTGGCTTACATACATTCATGTGTAGATAAATGACAATGAGGACCTGCAAAGCTTCTTGTTAAACTAACTTTTAAATAAGGTATTCTAATGTAAAGGAAGAGGGACTTTGCAATCCTAGTTTCATCAGGACTCAACCAACTTTCATAAGAATAGAGAGTGTTTTTAATATGTCTTTATAAGTTTAGTTATTTGACCAGAATCAATAATATTAATAATCAGTAAGAAATACTTTATATTTTCCATTATTTTCACAATTTTGCAATCTTAAAGTAATTTATTCATGTAATACTTTAGCATCAATATTTCCTTTTAAATGCTATATTCTAGCTGCCACTAGGTGTCACTCAAAAGCTATTTATTGTATTCTGGGACACATTTTTCACGAATGTTATATCAACATTAATTGTTTTAATATTAGCACCTGGACAGCTCAGTATGGTTCATTTTATATAAAGTATACTAGTACTGTTTTAATAACTTTTTTTTTTCAAATTGTAAATGATTTTAGTGAGAAATGGTTTGATGCAGGTATATGATTTGAAACTTAGTATTTTTATTGCAAATGATTACTTAAGAGTTTCTCTGAAACCTGAGTTAAAGGTCTAAATAATTTATGTCTGTTTATTTTAGGCTGCAAACTTTTTTCATAGTTAGACACATTTTCTGTTGTTTGAGATGTTCCTTACTGGGATTATTAATCAGACATTGAAAATCATGATCATAAGACAACTTCTAGGGGTTTATTTCAGTTATTTGATTCTTTACAGCAAACCAGGCACTGAAGAATATGCATTAGCACCAAAATGACATTTCTGTAACAAAACCATTCTACGGCAATTTCATACTTTTTCATTGCATTGCTTTCATTACATTTATTGCAGCCATGTAATACAAGATTACTACTAGACTGGGACTGTTTTGCTGAATTCATTTGTTCATAGGTAGGTTTGTAGGTGTTTACTAGGCATGCAGTCCTGAAGGCCTTTGAGGATCCTAGCCCATTCTCTCAATTGTTTCAGAGTACTGACTGGTTACATGACTTGTGCAGAGTCACAACAGGCAAATGGAGGATGAAGGAAATTAACTCTGTACCACATGAACCATCTCATCAACAGCTCATAGTATTAATGCTCTGCATTAAATACCAGATATGGTTGTTGTTTCTTTATTTGTATTTGTTTAAAATTTGTTTATTCAGGTGATGACTGAACAGTAGTGACCAGTTTCAGTCTTTGCAGGGAATGCTGGTGTATGTATTTTTATTTTGGGCTTCATGCACATGGTTTCTGGCTTGGTCTTTGTAAATTTCCTTTGCTGATTCTTTATACAAGAAGATATATACAACAGATAGTTATTCTGCCGTAGGATCTATACAGTGTATATGACCATCGGCATCTTCTCTCACAATAGCTGGCTACTCCATCACACCAAACCATTCCATTTTGCACTCCATATTTTAGGTGACTAATGTACTTTGTCATTCCTCACTTGCGACACCTACACAGTATATAGTTATAATCCAATGAAGATCTCTAAGATTTCTCTTGTTAAAATGTACATTTTTGAGCTGTTCTATATGGATTGAATTTAAATATATTATGGATATATTTATTTGTTTATTTATTTATTTATTTATTAGCATTTGTTAACCAGGAAAGTCCACTGGGCCAAGCAGAGCACATTTTCAGAAGAGGCCCGGCGAAGAAAGCTCCACAAAGAAAATACAAATAAAGTACCTAATACAATAGCAAATCTATATATAAAACAAAAGCAGAATACAGTATAAGGCAAGAAGAGAAAAGCTCCTCGGGAATTACAAAGGCGTATCTAGTACAATACAAGTCATACATTCAAAAAAGTACAATCTAATAGTAGAAAACAATGTAAAGTAGGAGAAAAATTCATAAGGATTAAAAATGGAGCGTCTCATGCAGCCGTATTCTTACATTTCAGAAGAGTTAAAGTCAGCACAATTAGAACTATGCAGTAAGTATAATCCTTGATTTTGCTGGTCAGAGGTCAACTAGATGTAGGTTATGGCAGGAGGAGGCATAGTGCAGTTACAGATCCATTTAGAATGGAGATATGCCCTCAGAGCTGATTTGACTAAGGAAGTGCACTGAGTTGTGCAAATGTTTATAGGAAGGGAATTCCATATTTTAGCTATGACCCATGAGTAAAGATGCTGGCCAGCAGGTAGATTAGGTTTATGAATTTGGAGAGGAAGTTGATTTCTGATCTAAGGGGTCTATTAGGGTTATAATGGGAGAATAGTGACTGTAGAGAAGGACAATCCTGAGGTTTGGTGATGAGTTTTACATGATAGTAAGGTGAAGTAAGGTAAGATGGGGGAACTCAAGCCAGTTTAGCATTTTTAGAGGAATACAGTGGTGGGTGGACTGGAGATTGGATGTAGAAATTTTGCTATCTTGTTATAGCAAGTTTCTAGTTTGTTTTTAAGTGAGGATTGGAGGTTGGTTAGTATAGCTGCACCATATAGGAAGGAGGGAAGTTGAAGCTAGCACTTTTTTAGTGGAGAGGGAGAGGTAATGCTTATTCCTACAGAGTAGACCTAGTTTTCTGCGTGTCTTGCTGATGTTGGTATGTACATGTTGGTCAAATTTTAGGTCTTCATCGATTATGACTCCTAGCAGTTTGGTATGGGTAACCAGTTTAATTTTTGTGTTATTTAGAGAAAGAATGTGGAATTGAGATTTCTTAATGAGAGTGCCTTTCTTTGGGGTGAAAATAATGAGCTTAGTTTTGTCTGGATTTAAAGAGAGGTGGTTATTGTGGAGCCAAGTCTCTATGGAAGTAAACGCAGTTTGGGTTATTTGCTGCAGCTGAGTTGGATTGTCTGAAGAGCAAATAATTGTTGAGTCATCTGCGTATTGAACTAATGACCCTTGGTGTATTTAAAGATGGAGGTTGTTAATAAAAATATTAAATAGGAGGGCCTAATATAGAACCTTGGGGAACAGGAGTCGGGTTATGAATGTATGGGGATAGAGAGTTCTGCCATTTTACAGCTTGCACTCTATCAGTAAGACAGCTCTTAAACCAGCTAAGAGAAGGAGTGGTTAGACCTATGTTAGAGAGTTGAAAAAGGAGGAGAGTGTGAGAGACAGTGCCAAAGGCTTTTGACAGATCTAAGAATGAAGTAGAAACAATGTCTCCTGAGTTACAGGCTTTGTTGACTATGTCCAAGAAGGATATTAAAGCAGAAGAAGTACTATGACCTAGTCTGAAACCATGCTGAGTTGGAGAAAGGATTTGGTTCTTGAGAAGGAATTGCAAAAGTTGCATGTGTACACATTTTTCTAAGAGTTTAGAGATTGCTGATAGTATAGCTATAAGGCGAATGTTTGTTATATCGGTTGCTGTCCCTCCTTTATGTTGAAGTAGTATGATTGCTTTTTTCCACAGGCATGGGACATAGGATTCTTGGATAGATCTGTTTATAAGAATACTAATGGGATAAGCAATTGCATCAGCAGCAATTTTTTAGAAATTCAGCCAGAATGCCGTCGGCAGCATTTCAGCAGGGCTTCAGTTTCATGAGAAGTTTTTTGATAATTGCCACAGTGAAAGTGGACAGCCTGAATTCTGGCAAGGACGAGGATTTGGTTAGCTTAGAATAAGTGGATGATGGGGTGTGATTACATGAAGTAGTTTGACTATTCATTTGAAGAAGAGAGAGGTGACTGGGGCTGTATGTTCAGAGACAGCAGGGTATTATTTAGGAGGCTATAAGTTAGGAGTGGTTGGGAAAAAGTGATTGTAATTTTGGATATAGTATCAATGAAGTTAGAATTAAAGATGCTTGCTATTTGATCTGACATTTTGTCAGGATAGGGGCAGGGATTAGTTTTTCTACCTGGGTGTAGGAGAGTACTAATAGAAGACCAGAACAGCTTTGGGTTATTTTTCAGAGTCTTTTGCCTGTTGAAGTAATGCTCTTTCTTGTCTTTAGCTACAACTATTTTTGATAGATTGCGGAGGTTTTGTAATTTAATAAGTCTGCTTTATTCATATGCTTATGCCAAAGCTTCCAAGTGCTATCCCTAGACATCATAATTTCTTTTGTGGCTCTAGTTAGCCAAGGGGCATGATTAGATCTTATTCTTTTGGTTTGAATAGGTGCCAGGCTATTTATAATTTCTAGGAAAGTGGAGTTAAAGGAGAATAAGGCATTGTCCAGGGGGAGGCATTTAAGATTTTTTTCCAGTTTAAACTTTTGAGGATATAGTTAAAAGTGACTGGGTCAAATTTGGATAGATTCCTGACTTGTTTGAAGTGATGTTGTTTTATGAGATAAGGGATGACTTGGATTATGTAGGCTGGGAGGTGATCACTTAAAGAGTTAGAGAGGGTACCAGCTTAATAAATGTTTGAAGGGTGGGAGACTAGTATCCAGTCTAGAATAGCTCCTTCATTAATTTTTTTATTGAATCTGGAGGGGGTGGTAAAAAGCTGAGTATAGTGAAACAGGTTAATATTGGTAGATGCAGTTTTTAAGGAAATAGTGGACCAATTAATATTTACATCACCTAGGATTATGGTTTCATTTTGTATGATATGAGATACCCAGGTTAATATTTCTTCTAGAATTATGATATTATTTCCAGGGGTATGTAAAGTTCTATAATACAGAGATTTTGGAGTTATTAATATGTAGAAAGGAAACAAGAATCTCAGTATGTGGAAATTGTGAAATTTGGCCTGGGAAAAATGAAAAGTGAAAGGTATTTGGGTAAAGAAGTGCAGCACTACCTCCTTTTTTATTAATTGTCTGTTCTTAGTACATTATAGTTTGGCGGGAGAAATTCTGAGTCATTAATAAGGGGTTTTAACCATGTTTCAGTAATAGCAAGGATGTCTGTTTTATTTTGTGCTAGCTAGGCATGTGTGTGGTTTTATTGTGAATGCTTTGTAGGTTGATAATAGTTATGTGAAGTGATTTCTGACAGTTTGAGGGGTTTAATGGGATGGTGGAATTTATTGTAGAAGGACCAGGGTTTGGATGCATGTTACCATGTGATAAGAGTATGTGAGACAGTCTATGGGTGATGCCAGATATTTTAGAAATGATAGTGTGTAGAACATATGAGTAGTAGTAGTAGCAGTTATAGGTTTGGACAGTATAGTTTGTGGTAAGGATATACATTTTAGAGCAGTGTAGAAGTGTCACACAATATAAGCTGGGATGAATGTTTGAGAAGTGACTAGTACGGGTGTGCTTAGAACTAGTTTCAGAATTGGACTACTGTTTATTTATTTACTGATTAACAATTTAGATCACACCATTTAATTACAGTTTTTTCTTTATGAAAGTTGTAAATCAGCTTAAAAAATAAATAGGTTGTCTTAAACATATAAGAGAAAATGTAATATATGACAAGGTGAACAAAAAAGAAGAACATGCTCATACAAAACTAGTGATGACACGAAGAATGCTGCATTTATCCCTTGTCTCTAAATATCAGAAAACCAAGGTTTGTATTCAGAAGGGTATTGCTTAACAACTGGAAAGGATACATTGATGTTATAAAATAATAATAGTAATAATAATTAATAATAATAATAATAATAATAATAATAATAATGCAAAACAATACAGCTGGATCATGGGCTACCACAGCATGGTGGGGAATTGGAGACATACAGAGCTATATGCTGCAGATAAGCAAAGGAGCATAAATCAGACACAAAATATGGACATCTGAAAATTTAGATAAAAGAAAGGTGTGACTCAGTGATCATATGACAACCACATAGTCTGTCTTCTCTTCTCCTTTCCTGAAACTGACAATAACTTCCTTTTGAAATGCAGGGACTCAGAATGCAGAATTCTAAAATAGGAAAAAAAAAGTTTGAAAATACAGAAGACTGAATATTGAACATCGCTCTTTTCCTTAAAACCTGCGTTTAGAAGGGGGCAAGCCCCTATGCACCCCCAATGTGGGGGAGAAGCCCCCTGCACCATCAGGAATTATATAGATACCATGTCCAAGATAACCATACCTCAGTGAAAAGAGAATCTTCCAAGAAATTGCACTGTCTAGCTTATTATTTGTAAATCCAATTTTTATGATATTTAGTCTCTGCAATAGTGGACTCGGAATTTGGTGATTTCTGACATTTTAAATAGTCACTCTGCCAATTATGTTCAATATCAAGCTATACCTCAGAAACTCTCAAATCAAGAACTCTGAATAAAGTTAAAATAATGAGAAGACAGAGGCCAAAATCAGGAAAAGATTTTAAAGATTGATCTTAAAAACTTTGAAAATTGCTTGTACAATAGGTTTTGCATTAGCATGCATTTTCTGAAGGATGCAGAGTCTGAAACTGAAATAGCTTTGATTTGCCAGAAACCATACATTTTATGAGGAACAGAACAGAAATACAAGTAAAAGAGTTGGACATTAAACAAAAGTTGTGAACAGTTGAAAAATATACATCTACCTTATTTCTTTTCTTCTATCCCACTGAAAAAAATGCCTTACTTCTGTCCCAAGCATTCATAATTCTTTCACTGGTTTGTTTCTTACCTTAGTACCTCTTCGAAAAGGCTATTTTATATCCCTCCTTTTGTGAAGTAGCCTCTCTTCCAGCAGAGAGTGATAGCAAAAATCCTTATCATTTATAGAAATAAAAGCCCTGGGAAAACTGTCAATTGATGTGCAAAGTCTAAATGAGGTCAGATGTAATGTGATGGGAATTTTTGTATAGTGCTTAATGTAATGTTATGGACTAGGCATGTAGCCTGTACAATAATTCATTACATTAAATTACATCTCTCTTTCAGTCTTCATGAATCTCAATTCTCTAAAAATTCTAGGATGCATCATATCTGGCCCTGTTACTTTCTGCAAGTTTAAATTTAAATGTGTTTTCAGTGCTTTCTGGAATTACTGTATTGACCCATTATGAAGACCTATTTTACTCGGCAGACTTGCTGACTCTCTTTTTTTTCCATCTTCATGAGTTCTGATGGAAGACATTCAGAGAAAAATTCTAAAAATGTACAAAGTGTGACTTGAATGGTGAGAACCACACAATTGAATTAAGCAGTTTATAGCTGAATGTAATTATAGATGAAGTCACCTATTAGAGACAGAGAGGAGAAACAAGAACAGGCTTGCTACTCAAATTATCTGTTTTTGTATGGATCTCCACTACTCCATTGCACAGGATACAGAAACATGACACAGCTCTCCTCACATATGTTTTTTTGTCAATGTAGAGAAAAGTAGCTGTCATACTATGGTATAAAGACAGTGCTCTTCAACTAGGAAAAAAAAAAAACAGTCCTCCCATACTTTAGGACCCGATACACACAAACACACACACACACACACACACACACACACACACACACACACAAACACACACACACACACACACACACACACACACACACACATAGACATATGCATGCAAACAAAAACAACTCCTAATCCTTATTCTGGGGGGGGGGGGCTTGTTCTTTTTAAACTGCAGCAAATTACTTGATACATGCAGCAAGCAGCTTCTACAGTTTGTACGACACATGGAACTCACAAGCTTTTCAATCCTGATTGCAAATGCAATGCCGGCATTCATCTCTGCCAATTGCATCGGCTTACACTTTGTGCCTAGAGCAGCCCCCTTCCACCAGCTATGCCTCTGATAAGGGTGCACACACAGTCACACTTATATACATGTTTGAAGTGATGCATTTACATGACACAACAAGAAAAACACACTACTAGCAATAACTTTCACGTGACTCAAAATACTAGACTCTGTGGTGATGTGTCCACATCCTCATGGTCATGTAGCTGATAAATGGAAAAGTATTACTGTATCAAAACTTGGTGCCAAACATCACATGTACAATGCAGTGCAAAGATTACTGTATTACAAGGGCTCAGGTTGTGCTTTGGAAGCACATGAAAATGAATAAATTAAAGAGGGACACTGATGAATATGTAAAGGGAAGGGTGTATTCACAGCCAGTTGATTGCTTAGGAAATGGTATGTCTTCAACTAATCAGGAAGAAGCAAGGGAGGAGGAGGTGAGATCACCACTGAGACCTTATTACTCTGAATGAACGGATTCCCCTTTAGCATACACCATGAGGTGTTCGGAGACGCTCAAAAACAAGGAGCAGCAATTTCAAAAGTATTTGGGGAGCAAATATAAGGAATACATGGTGCAGGGAGCCAGACTGAAGAATCGCAACAATGTGCAATATCAGTGGAAGAAATGGCAGACATTGGAACTGAAATATGTAACGAAGTAAGTGTATTTAATTGAACTAATGACTGGGAAATGAACTGTTGTGACTTTGAGAATATTGTACAAGATCATGGGGACTTGTTCAATGAATATGCTTTAAATAATGAGATTGTGGACAGAGTAATGGATGACTATGATGTAATAATTGATTGCACTGAAAATGGGAGTATGGGGGATGAAAGGTTTGTACCTGATGGTGTTTTAAACAGTGTTGGTGATTTTTAAGTGTATAATTTTTCGAGCAAAATAATACAAAAGACACATGCAGATGTACTGGCAAAAGGATTTACATTTGTGCCAACTAGAAAGGGGGAATGTGGCAGAGCTGCTAATTGATTTAAAATTGTATACATGGAAAATGAATTTATGCTTATGGCATGCTAGTAGTTTGTCCAACAATTATGTGGAAGGCACTGTGTTAAAAAAAAAAAAAAACAAGTGTTTTTAATCCTCCTACACATGGCAGGGTCAGCATGTTTGAAAGGGCATGTGCGCTGGATTTTAGGGAAAACTTAAAAACAACTTCTCCTATTAAAAAAGATAATCTTACTTGTGAGGAAAAAAGGGTTAATATTTGATATATCCACAGATAGAAATATACATGTCATGAAACCTGATAAAGGTAATGGAATTGTTACAATGGACAAACAGATTATTCTAACAACATGAGTGTATTATTAGTGGATGGTACATATCAAGAAAGTTTATGGAATGAAATAATTATTTCATATAAAAAGAAGGGTATGTTGTTAGATGACATGTTATATTAGAGACAGATTAATATAGATGACTACACATACATGAAAAAAGAACATTCAGTTGTATCTAATATTTTTAGAATCCCTAAAATACATAAGGGATTAAATAGCCCTTCATTTAGGCCTATTGTCGATGGGAAAAGAGCAAAAACTTGTTTTATTGCAAAATATTTGGATTGTCATATGAAAAAAGGTATGAGGCCCTTTCAGTATATATGTAAGGACTCTTGGCAGTTTTGGCTAACCTGAATCAAATAGAATATTCAGAATGTATGATGTTGGTCACCACAGATGTATGCAATTTATTCTCAGTCATACCACAAGAAGAAGGATTGGTATGGTTAGAAAAACAATTATTTGCTACTGGAGAATATGACCAGGACCAAATTAACATAATGGTGACCTTAATGGAAACAGTTCTGAAAAATAATTTTATATATATATATATATATATATATATATATATATATATATATATATATTTCGAGGGACAATATTATAAACAAGTAACAGGAGTGGCTGCATGCGCCCCCATATTTGCAAATTATGCGATGTCCTTTTGGGAAAATGAATATATTTTTAAAAGTATATACAAAAATAATATAAAACACTTTATGAGATACCTGGATGATATGTTTTTGATATGGACTGGTACAGTAGAAAACCTGGAAGAATTGTTGGGGTACATAAATGAGAGAATGGAATTTTTCAAGTTCACCTATGAGTATAGTCATGATAAGATTACATACTTGGATGTGGATTTAAGGGTGGACAAGGAAAATAAAAAAACTGGTATCTAAGATATATATAAAGTCAACTTTTTCAAATTCATATCTGGATTATACTAGTTGGCACCCCTCTCATCAAAAGAGATACATTGTAAAAGGGTCGTTAGTCTGAGCAGCAAAGGTGGTGACATTTGAGAATGAGTTTTTAGAAGAAGTAAATAATATTTTGAATATCTTTAAAAGGAGAGGTTACCCAAGGGGGTTACTAAATAATATAAAGTAAGAAGTGGTTCAAAAAAGACAAGAAGGAGTTTATCAACCCATTTTGAGCCTTGGAGGTAATAACAGAGGGGTACACATAGACAATCGGGAAAAGTTGACAGAGGTCTTAGTTTTATTTTGACATACAACAAAGATTCCCCGAGGTTATGTGAAATTATTAAAAATAATTCAAATTTGTTAGGTATGGATAAAAATGTGGTTGAAAAACTGGGAGAAGAACCCAAATTTGTCTACAGAAGGGATCAGTCTTTCAATGACATCCTAGAGTCTGGTAGTAGGACTGATTTAGGAGTTAGAAATAGGAATAAGGGTAATTTTAAGTGTGGAATATGTCATCAATGCCTCTATGTGATAATTACAGGGGAAACGTTTAAGTTAAATGATCATAATATATTCATCAATGGGCATTATAATTGCCAAACTAAAATGTTGTTTACATGGCAAAGTGTTTAAAATGCTCAGCATTTTATACTGGAAAGACTTGTAGACAGTTCAAAGAGAGAATGTATGAGCATATACAGGATATAAAAAATGGAAAAATTACTAATGCTCTATATAGACATGTCCATTCACATAATGAGCATAGTTTTGGTTTTCTAGTTGTACAACATATTGCTAATGATTTACAGGGTGGAGTGGTATCTGAACATTTGGATATATGTGAACTAAAAATGGCAGCTACGGTTAAATGCCACTAAGCACCCAGGTATTAATGAGAATGTCAGTATTAACTGTGTGTTAAAAATGAAAAATTTGGTAGGGTTGTAAAATAATATGAGTTTTTAATCATTTATCTGTATATATGTTATAGAAAGATTTTAACAAGTAGCTAATTATGGCTAATTAATTAAAGTTTTAATTGTTTTATTTGATATCAGTTTTCTCAAATGGTATTTAAGTGCTGGGATGGTTTGATGTAATAGTTCTGAAGAAGTCCCTAGCAAATCTGGGACGAAAGCACTTAACTTGTGAATAAAGTGTGGATTACTGTGACTGGCATCCCTTCAACTTTACATTTCACAATGAATGTGTATCTGTTGGACTGTATGGCATACTGTGCTTACAGCTATTGGGGAAATGTAGACTACAAAACAAAAAATCAGTATATAACACATAATGCCTGGTATCCATACAGTGAAGCATTAATGGTTATGCATGTTTATATGGTTGGTGTATAGTCTTGTATCAGTGCTAGCATTGTTCAAGTGCAACTTGGACAATTGGATGGGAAACCGGAAATTCATCCCTGGTTTGGCACCTATGTCTCTTAATGGACATGGGTGACCTATAAATGGTTCATCTTCCAGGCCCATGCTTACACTTATCAAGGGTCTCAGAACTTGTAAGAGATGTGGGATGCATGGCTAGGCTTAAAAAGGCCCTTGTGGTCGTTAGCCTATTAAACACCTATCAACCTATGAACCACCAACAGGTATTTCCAAGTTGGCTACATCTAGGACTACTGATATAAGCACCTGTACATCTTGTTCATCTGCTATGCACTAGATACTTATTGGTCACAGGTAACTAACAGTTTCTTGTTTCACCATGACACATCAAACCTTCATGCATGGTCTGCCCCTAGTTTTCTTGACATGTCTGCAATATGCTAACATTATACTATGTGGCTATACACCATCCATATCTTAGGTGACCTGTTCCCAACTGTTTCCCCCCCAAAATTTGTTTGTATCATGCCCCAGTAACACAGTATCAACCAGTCTCACAGCACTTATCAGCCTTCTAATCAGTGGAAACTCATTTCTTCTTTCTGGAAGGTATGTAGTCATCTGTACTGAAACTACTGTATGGAAATGTTCAGTATCAACAGCAGCAAAAAGCATAGTTCAGTAATGACTATTCATAGTGTCTATGATGTACATTCAATGTAATATTTCTCATGTTTACTGAGATATAAAGGTATAAAAGACATGTTTCCAGCTTTAATAATGGGTATCTATAAGACTGGGACATGTCATATTGTTACACATGATTGGCTGTGTAAGGTACAGAGTACAGCCACTGTTCGCATAATATTAAGACAGTTGTCAGAACTGAGAACAGACACACTGCAAAACAAAAATGTGTCTGGCACCTGGAACAGACACAGTACTGGAAAAGGGACCATATAATAAACTATTGCATGTGTAGCAGTAGAGAAAAGTACTACTATGAACAGACTGATAGCATTATTCCACCTTGTTTACACTACCAGTTCCCATGTATGGATGGGCAGAAATGTTGGCAACAATATGTATGGCTAACACCTGATCATTGTACATAATCATGAAGCACCGAACTTCAAAGACAGTAGATCAAAGTCAAAATATGACACCTTAATGAAAATTACAACTGTTACAAAAATCAGGAGAAAGTATTGTGTATGGTGGGGGTTGCCCTTCCTTAAGTAAGTACTCTATTCCAGGTTCATGGTCACTACCATTCCTCTGTATGAGTTACATTTGCTTGGAAGGGGGCTTCAGTGTACAGAGTTCAGATTACTGAGCTTGGACTTGTCTACTTAAGTGCAGTCTCCCTCAGAAATGTATTACCCAATGCAACAGTGATCTCTTGCAGCTCTGTCATCTTTGAAAACTGCAGATCCCTTGCCATAGTCAAAGTCTCTGACTGCAAAGCCTTTAGAATTTTACATATCTGCAAATTATCAACTGCAAATGACATCTTCCCTTTAAGGAGCACACAAAAGTATCCCATATGCATCACCCAACTACACTGCGTACATGCCTTTCTCTATAGTGCATCACATATACAGTTTTTGATGAACTTAGTTCTTGATGTATTTATTTATTTATTTGCAGTTGGTTTACTAGGATAGTCCATTGGGCCAAAATAACCCGTTTTCAATGGAGTCCTGGGAAGAAAATCTCCAAAAACAATTAGCAAGGTTACAATAAGGTATTTAGTTTCAATTATACAATTCCTATGGACTTGGAAGTACAGTAGACTTACATACAAAATATACAAATATTACAATCTTGTATTGCTGAAAACAATTTACAATATAGAAACTGAGAGGCTTTTACAACTTAGGGTGGGTTACACTGGAGATATTTATCAATTAACTACATGCTGCCAGATGTAGTTAGTAATTGTCTTCCCCATCTAGTAGCAGATGTCAGACTTCCTACAGTCCTTTCCTGTGAAAGTGGAAATGATCAGTAATGGAGATGCTCCAAAGTCACCTGTTACCCTTTATATATTAAGTAAAGTTCGTTATACTAATGTTGACAATGCCATAATAACATCTGCAGAGCTGTAGTTTGTCTTCTGTTCTTCAATATATATATATATATATATATATATATATATATATATATTTTTTTTTACCTAGACTATCTATGTCTATAAAATAACAGAAGTCTACAGCACCTTGCTCTTGTAGTAAAGCTTCCTTACTCTTGTATTAATGCTTACTTTTCTATTTTTTTATCTTTTTGGAGGATTAGCTACAAAAGAGAGACGATAATGCAAAATGGTAAACGTTTGTTAAAATAAACCACATTTTAAATGTACCAGATTTAAATCTTATAGTAATTTGTTTTTTCCAAATGAACATTCTGCTAGAGCAAGCTAACTATCAGATATACCATACAGTAAATCCATTAACATGTCAATGATGCTTGTCTAGGCTTAGAGTGCAGGAATCAGCCCCTCAGTATCAGCATTCATTTTATTCCTTTCCATGAGTCACAGACATGTTTATTTATTTACTGCAGTTCACATCAGGCAGAAGACAGATGGCCCCAAGAGATCTAAAGTATCATTTTCACAACATTCCCTAGGAGGAACAAATTCTGAAGTGAAGTTATTTAAAGTACAGAGCAGTAAGGTACAAACATTCTGAATTTAAATTGAAACGTACAAAATAAGATGCAAAATATGCCGTTATCTTAAGAAAAAAAATCACAGCTTGGATGAGATGAGATCAGTAGCATAATGTTGGTCTATACGCACTGCAGGCGAGTGCAGGCATTTGGCAGACTAATTTATCCAACGTTAACATGAGCAGGCACCATTCTTATTCATGGACTAATTTCATTTTCTTTTACTGAAATGAGGATCTGAGACAAGATACAGTTTCCTGGGGCACACAGAGAAAAAGCATGTCCCAGCATTTAGATTATGTACTCTGAAAACTATTCACAATTGTATATAAAGTATGGATATTTAAAACAGAAACATAATTTTTTGATGTCAGATAAACAGATGACTTGTCCTCATAGATTATCTTTGTCACTACCTCTCTGATGAGCTGTAGATCCTATATAATCCATTGCTATGTCTTTCTCTGCATCATCACAGTCACTTCAGATCTGCAAAATGAACTTTCCATCTGCCCATTTTTTCCAACTACAGGTTATCAGATGTCGTAAGGCAGCTTGTACTTTGCGGCAGTGTGACCTTTCATCTGTCAAAGCTTCCCTAATCTCTGAATTCTACTTATATTGGACTTGGGATAACCCTTTTGTCTTTGGGTTATGGGATAACCCTTTTGTCTTTGGGTTACCGTTCACTTTTCCAGCTTTATTTTCTACCAGAGCTGGGAGGCAGAGAAGAGAGGGAAATCTGCAGTGTCACGTTGCTGCAGACAGAGAGCTATGGTTCATAGGTTCATAGGCTGGTACTAGGCTAACTGCCTTTGCAGGCCATTTTTAAGCCTAGCCACTTACCCCATGTGAGAATCAAACCCTGCACCTTCTGTTTGTAAGGCAAACACCTTAACCATTATGCCATCCTCCCACCCCCTGGCAGCCTGGTATGAAGTTTGCATTATCCTCTATGTGCTGAGTAATGTATCAGTAGTAGCAAGAAGAGGGCATTACAATGGAACTTTCACTCAGCTGCCCTTTCCACCACTCATACCATTAAACATCCATGTTATCAATGGCTGAAGTATACTCCAGAGCCATGACAAAGGACATGCTTCTAACACTTCGCTTTAACCTTCACCATATGAGATATGAGCAAGTGTAGCGTCACCATTCCTCTTGTACCATCACATCGGTTAGTGTGATGCCAGATCACATAGGTCATTGTTAGGGTTTTATTCTTCTATGGCACACAACTGATGCCCTCCATTACTTTGATACCATGTGACATTGAGGGAATTTTAGTGTTTCTACCACCTGCTCTGAAAAATATTATCTCCCCTAAACCTCTTCTGAGCCATACACTCTGTAATCATAGTAATCATACCACCTTCTCCACATATATCTGTACTTAAATATGATATTTTATGAGATTTACTGACTCACTTGAAGTACTAGAAAGTCCTAATTATTCTTTGTAATCCAAACTCCAATTCTGTAAGTTTAAGATAAGCCATACGCATGTGGCTGCATAACTATATCGGAGGATTAAAGGCTTTACAGCCTACATTTTAGCATGTATATAAACAGAACAGAACATAGAAATGACTGTGACTATAGGAGGATAATTACAGTCAGTAGGCAGCACCCCCCCAAAATAATATGGAAGGAGCAGTAGTGCAGCGGTTTGCATTGTCGCCTCACAGTAAGAGGTTTTCCGGTTCCATTCTTGGCTGTGGTGCCTTCTATGCAACATCTGCATGTCCACCCTGCATTCATGTGGGTTTCCTCCAGGTGCTCCGGTTTCCTCTCACCTTACAAAGACATGCATCTGGAGCATTTCTCCCTAGATCTCCAATGAAAATTGACTCGTTCCAAGTTGGACTTTCCTGGTAAACAAATGTAAAATAAAATAAATAAATAATATGGATTGATGGTTGGAAATAAAGACTGCAGAACAGCTGTGGTGGTGTGGCAAAAACAGAAGTGGGGAATGGAATGAAGTCATGTAGCAGGAGATGAATTGTGGGAAAAAAATAAATAATTGCTCTACTAAAAAATGTGATGAATACAAAGTATAAGAAAAAGACCTCTGGTCATGTTTACTACCTGAATGAATGAATGAATGAATGAATGAATGAATGAATGAATACGTAGATACATACATGCATGCATAAATATAATTGTGGTGAATATTGCAGAAAACTTATAACATGAACTCTGGGGCATCACCTGAATGTTTAGTAATAAAATAGCACAACAACCTTCATTCACTAAATTAGATAAAACACATACTTTAAGAAAAGAAGGGTTCAGCCATTGGGAGACAGATGGACGGTCTGTTATTCTTTAAAATGGTGTCACATCAGAACCTGGAGGTGAATACAATGTCACTGAAGTCTTCTTAAATGAGTAATGCTGATTTATTAAAGGAAATCCTGCATTTCAAGGAGCTAAAGAGGCATCACTCCTGCTCATCTGCCATGAATCAAATTGGAAGACCTATCCAGACAAATGATAAATGATAATAAAGATTCAGGATAATTTTTAGTTAAATTATTTTAGTTTTCCAATTAAATTAATCTGTCTGTTGGAGAATTTATATGATGTAAAAGGAAAAGAAAGCCCTGATATTGCCCAGGTAACCAGAGTCCAGCTAGTGGCTTGGGTGATTGACAGCACTTTAAGGAAGGATAGGTGCCCACCCATCCTGTGGGAAAGGGGTGGGTCCTCAGAGGAGGTGTGGCAATTCAGAGACACCCTGGAGTAGGAATAAGAGTCACCAGGCCACCAGTGGTGGTAACCTATGATGTGAATGTGCAGAAGCATGCACTCAAAGGGGGAAGGCATTGTAGGCTATTAAACTGATGCAATTCGTTCCCCCCTCCCCTTACTCACATGCATGTTGTGTGGGGATAGACCATTCAAAAACTGCTTTCACTACTGAGATACAACTGAGAGCACAAAACACCACTGTGACTGTATCAGTGTTGGCCTCATCAATACCCTGGCTCTACTCTTCATGAAGTCCTTGGATCAGACGAATGAACAGGCACTGTCTGCTAAAGGGGATTCCTGATATTCAGCAGACACTGTAGCAGAAATAATCTAAAAAGGTCCAAGAGTACCTACTGCAGACTATCTCAGGACTGCAGTTTGCATTTATCATTAATATTAAAGCTATAATGATATCAAAGCAGAACTTCTTTAGAAACTACTACATACAATAAGCCTGTGAAAACAAATTATTACATGCATTTGGGCAGTGTGGATCCTATTTTTATGAAAAAATTATTTTATCAAATCACAATTATTTTGGGACTCATTGCTGTCTATGGATAAATAGTATTTAGTATTAAAGTAAATTAAATTGTAATTACATTTTTAGAAAAGGGTTATTTATAAGAAGCACACTATTGATAAATATGAATTCAATGTGCATACCTCTCAACTATCCAGATTTTCATAGAATGTCCAGATTTTTGCCTCATATTTTTGGCCTGTTCCTCATAAAATTTATGGTTTTCTGGTAAATCACTGAGGATTGAAGTCACTAAATAATGACATACATTAAAATTTCAGACTTCATATCCATTAGACAATACACACTAACACAAATTCTATTATTATAGTAAGATTCTAATTTTATAAGTGCAATTATTAAAATCTGTCCCTATTTTGGGGCCTTTGTACCCCATTAATTTAGGCTTTGCTCAGATTTTTTTTGTGCTAAAAGGTTGACAGGTATGTGAAATTATCACAACCTGCTGCATATGACTTGCATTACATTGCTGCATATTAAGAGGATTTCCAGACTTCATCTGTAACTCTGTAGGCCTACTGTGTGGCAGAAGAACACATACCAAAGCTATAAGTGATTCATAATATTTTCCTGTTACCTGATGAATGTCTACGTACACTACTGCTAATCTAGTAGTTATATAAAATAATTCTTCCCACCAAATATATGAGTCATTGAATACTGTGTGTCAAAGAGGCTGGCAGTTTTGGGCACACAAGTATCAGGTCAGTTATGGGATGGGAGTACAAGTATCAATGAACTACATCAAAAGTAGAAGTAACATCACTGATGAAATGGCCCTTGAGAACTGATGCTGCCCTGAGTAGTATGTACTTTAACTTCAGTATTAGTAAGGAACCATAATGCAGTGCTCATAAACTATCTATAAATACAGCAATGCACAGGAGACAGTCCGAAGGCTTTCACATTTTACTATCTGCTATAAATTATGATTATTTGCATAACTCTGTGCCCATGTTCACAAAGCCTAGCAATGCTTTACAAGTGTTTCTACTGCATCCACAGCCATCAAGGCTAAGATAAGCATATTTTCTTGATTTTTTTCATTTCTACGTCTTTTATTCAGAGATCATTACTGTTTGCTTGTATTTTGAAATATTATTTTTTTTTATAAAGAACTGTAATTTCTCTGTTTTGTTTCACTTTGCTTCTAAATTGCCTTGCAAAAGGGCAAATTAGACAAGGTTAGAGTTTTTGGTGTTAATCTGCACTTGACAGTTACTTTTGCTGTGCTTTTACATTAAGAAACTCGAGGATCATCCATCTTGTGTCAGAAGGTGTTTACCTAGTCTGTCTGATTTGAGAAGCACTCCAGGGAGCTCAAAGTGTATCCATTAATTGGTCAGAGGGCACAGGAGTTAATTTTCAGCTTTTTTTGTCTACTATAAATTAAGTGCATTTGCACTGAGTGCTCACCATGCTGTGGTGGTTAGTAGTAAAATGTATCTATAAAGCTAGCATTTAGGAGTTTAGCTTGTAACACAGTGATGCTTTATGTGAAGTTAAGCTTAGGACAGCTTAGCTAGTTAGCATGTTGAACATGAATAATACCAGATCCTAGCACTAACATCTAGCCTTAATTCTAGGCATCACTCAGGTGGCCTCTGTAAAACCAAGTCTGTAAACTGTAGTAATCCACCACTAACACAGGTCCTGTCAACATGGATATGCAATTTCCTAATGTCTGTGGCCATCTTAGTGGATGTGGACATCCTGAGACAATGTAGCAATTGCTTCATGCATTCTTATAACCTTTTAATCCTTAAAGAAACTAACACAACATGGGTGAGATGTACATACACAATTTCCTTGGGGGCAAAAATCTCACTTATAAACAAGGATGTCAAGAACATACACACACACACTACATTCTTCACACTTACTTCTCACCATACACATAGACCTTCTTATACTGAGGCATTTAAACGAAACCTTCCCAAACCTCAAAGACTTCCTTAGCCATCAAACAGCAACATCTATTCTCAGCAATTACTACAACACACACCAAAAGCAACACCAAACACCACACATAAGCCTATACCAAATGAACAAAGCCCATAAAGCAAGCAAACACTTTAGCTAGGACTCTTGTCATAGGGGATTCCATAGTATGAAACACAGATGTCCCTCTCACCATGCTAAAAGAGAAGATAATGGTTAGTTGCCTTTCCAGAGCTAGGATCTGCAGTATCATGCATGCACTCAAGTCACTGCACCACAGGTACCAATATGATTATACCACAGGCCATATTAATGACCTGGGATGTACTTCATTGGACTATATGAAAAGAGACATTATAGATCTCTCTGAATGTGTGTCACCAACAGGTATGTGCTTTGCAAAGACTAGCACTGTACCTTCACCAAGGAGGATGCCACAGTATGAACAGAAAATTATTGATTTTAATAATTGGCTTACTTTCTGGTGTCACAATGTCTATCAGTATGAAGGAGATGGTTAACAGCCCATTTTGCTTTGCTAAGGATGGTCTGCATCTGTCCCTCTGGGCTTTTATATATTGGCTAAAACTTTATCCACACCCTTACAGCCTTTTTAGGCAATATCAAAATGACAAAAACTACCAACACATAGCAAAAAAAAAAAAAATATCTCAAAGCAACCTTAAGGTGCTAACTGCTCAGTGCTTGGAGCCTAAGCAAGAAACTCCACACCGTACAAGCTCTCCACACCCTTGAGATGGCAGACATCTGTGCTGTTACTGAGACTTGGTTTAAAGCAGCAGAAAGTACTGTGGCAATGCCAAGCTATAGTGCCTTTTACACATTTAGACCAACAGCAGCATGGACAGTGGTTAATGTGGAGGTGTCTCGATCTACATAAGTGACAAATACAACTGCAGGTTGGTTAAATAGGACGATGCCCTGGAGTTCATTCAATGTCCAATCCACCATTGACAATGTCCCTTAGCATATCCTAGCCAGGCATAGGTCACCGTCTATGATCCAAGATGCTCACAAATCATACAGTCACTTTTTACCTCCAAAACTGAAGATCCCAACAACACAAGTAGGTAATTATTAGGAAGCGGTCATTAGAAAGCAAAGTATTGGTACAGGTGTATGCTCCTCCTATTCTCGGGGTTTTCAATTTAGGAGCTTACTAATCATACCTAAACCTACTAGAGGTGCTCATCATCCAACCAAATACCCTATTCAGGGTTGACTTTAACTACCCCTCTATAGAATGGGAAATGTACACTGCCTCAAACTCACAGGCACAACATTTTCTGGACTTTATCAACACAAACACCCTGGACCAGGTGTCCGTACTCCAACCAGAGGATCTAGCATACTTGACCTACTACTTGCCAACATGGGAGAGCACACCATCCCCACCCAGTCGTATCCTCATTGGTGATGTTGTATCACAAAGCTGTCTCCTTTGAGATAAAAAATCAGTTCGGAAAACCCAACTAAACCCGTAAGAGTTATGAAATATTGTAAATCAGACTACATCCTGTTAAGCGACAGTTTGTCAAAATTCATGACTCTACCAAACCATGAGAATACATGAACAAATGTAGAATTATTTACAGAAACTCTGTACAAATATGTAAATGGCTGCACTGAGGCTATTGTACCTACCAGAAATAAGAAAAGATGTAACACCAAAAGTAAACTGTACTGGTGCAATCCTTACCTTAACAGGCTATATAACAAAAGAAAAACAATCATGGCCAAAATCAGAAAAAGCAACTCTCATAGAGACAAGAGCTCTCTGATTAAACTAAACAAGAAACTAAGAAGTCTGATAAAGTCCAATAAGATGAATTATGAGGTCAGGATAGCCTCCCAGGCTAAGGAAAATCACAAGGCCTTCATCAGCTATGAAAGGAACCTAAAAGGTAAAACTAAGCAGCCTGCAGAACTGGTGGTAAAAGGTACCTCCTTCACTGACCAGGGAGACAAAGCAAATCTGCTGACTGATAAATTTATCTCTAATTTCACTTCCCCCTGTAAATCCCTTCTAGCATGTATCCTAACTATCAACAGGGAGCGGGTCCTGGTGCCGCTCACTAAGACCAAAAACATGTTCAATGGACCCCAACAATAGCCTACTAAATAATTTAAAACATGAACTATCACGACCACATGAGACACTCATCAACTACAGTCTAAAAACAGGATACAGGTCAAGTGAATGCAGGATCACAGTGGTCATCCCTCTTCATAAAGGTGGACCATCAATTGACCTTAGGAACTACAAACCCATCAGACAGACAAGCCTAATATACAAAGCCATAGAATGAATTATCCTGGAAGTGATCAGAGTATGTGTATGTACCTTTAAGAAGCATTTCCAGATGTAGCACGTGCATATAAATACTGAACAGATGCAGGCAGCAGTACCATTTTGACAGAACAGCCACAGTGTTAACAGGTATGAGTGTGGTGGTCAGTCTGTTTATAAGTTTATTTAAGTTTAAGTTACAAAGGCTCATTTCTGATGTGTTTGTGTGTAATAAAGCTGCTTGAACTGAACCCACGAATGTTCGTCGGTTTTATACTGACCAGATGAGCGACATGGTGTCAGAACCTGGATTAGAGGTACAACTTATTTGAGCCATGAGGTGCAGAGTTGACGTTGAAGGCAGAACTAAGCAGGTTGAGTGAAACAGAGCTCAGACAAATGAAAAAGGAACAGAAAGAAGCTAAAGTCAAGAAAAACTGCACAAATTATTTATTTGGCAAAGAAAATGAAACGGCGCATTTATAAGGCACAGAAAGAATTATTAATCAAACGAGTAGCACAAACATGTATTATTAATCATTATTAATTAAACAAAATTTTCAAAACCATGATATTTGATAAAACTATTAATGTGGGGCTCAGAATTACCTTTGGTTTGCATAACGAGCATGTTTAAAGTAAAATGGGCACAAGAAAAGTATAATGAAAATGATAAAGAGATTAAAAAGGCATAACGAGTACAATAAAAGGGCAAATTAGGCTGAAAGAGCAAGGTGGCTGCATGCTTTTTAATAAAAGACCGTGTTTGGACACAGACTACTATTTTGCATTGACCGAAGCTATTCAAAGCATAACTAGAGTTGTTTGAAGTATCTCAGAGTGTTTAAAGTGTTTGCAGAGTGTGTGCTTTATTACAGTGCAATTATTTCAAAAAGTTTGCTGTGTGCAATGTACAGTTATATTTCAAAGAGCAAAGTACAGTTATTTCAAAAAGTATCTTGTGCTGTGTTTATTCGCAGAGTGCCATCATTTCAAAGTGTTTCTTACACTGTGCAGTGTTATTTTGCAAAGTACAGTCATTTTGAAAGGTTCTTGTGCTATGTACAGTTTATTTGCAAAGTGCATTAATCTCAAAGTGTTTCTTATGCTGAGAGTTTTCCATTGTGTACAGTTTATTCACAAAATGCAGTCATTTCAAAGTGCTTCTTACACTGGTAAGGAGTGGTTTCATAAAGTACAGTGATTTCAAAGTATTGTTGTGCTACTGAGACTTATTTAGCAAAATACAGTTATTTCAGAGTTTGTTGCGCTGTTGGGGATAATTACAAGTACTGGCATAATGTTTTGGCATATATATATTTATGTGTGTTTGTGTTCATACATGATTTCAAGCACCTTCACTACTGTGTGTTGATATGGCAGAGGCATTTCACAGACCAGGTCCACTTGTGTTTGATCATAATATAGCAGAGTATTTGAGGAGGAATACAATATTTTCATGCAAACAGCTTTTTCTAACAAAGATGCATGCACAAGGGCATTAATTTTGCTTAACTTAGCTGGGTCAGAAGCCACTGAAAGAGAGCGTTCATTTGTGTATGCACCAGAAGTATATGCAGGAGAGGGGGATGCACCATATTGTGATACCGACTGGATTAAGAGAGGACTCGGAGTACTTAAAATGTAAATTTAAAGAAATGTGCAACCCCAAGACAAATATTACATTAGGGAGGCATTTATTTTACATAAGAGACCAAAATCCAGGTGAAACGTTTGCAGCTTATATTACTGATTTGAGAAACAATGCTAAAACATGCAGATTTGGTGACCTGAAAGATGAGTTAATAAAGGGCAGGCTTGTGTGTGGTGTTAATAGTGCTGAAATGAGAGAGATTTTGCTTCATAACAGTGATTTTAACATTAAGCAAAGCCATATAGAATTATCAAATCCATGAGCTCACAGAAAGGCGCACAAGTATGCTTGCAACTGATAAATGTATGGTTTCAGCAGCCTCTAGAGCAAATATAGTCAGCATGCAACAAGTGGCAAGCAGAAACAGGCCTAAGCACATGGCAGCAGCAGACCCTACAGGTTCCCCAAGGATACCTCATAGCTTTCTAGCAAGTTCCATGACTAGCTCAGTAAAAAGGGCATGCTTAGTGCAGTATAAGAATGAGTCAGCAAAAGCCAAATTAAGTCTTATTGTTAACTGTCATAATTGTGGTGCCAGCCATGAGTCTAAAAGAAAAGTGCTTAGCATTTGGTCAACAATGACACAAATGTAAAAAAAATGGAACTATTTTCAAAAGTTTTGTAAATCAAGCAAGCCTTATTCAGTTATTAGGAAAGATCACTCAAAAAGCAGGTTGATCATGTAGAAAGCTGCAACCCTACTTTCTATGTAGATGGTGCATCAGTGGTAGATGCAAAGGTTAATGCAGTAGATTTATTGGCAAAGAATGAAGTATTTTATACTGTCCTGATCAATGGTAAACTCACAGAGCTCAAAGCAGACACTGGTTCAAAGTGTAATGTAATGTCAGCAGAAACATTTGCTATAGTGAGAGCTGATGAGCAACTTAATTTGGGCAACTGTATGAAGCTTGTTGCTTATGGAGGTGAAGAGATTCAAACCAAAGGTTCAGTAGTGCTTTCATGCTATTCAGCTTGGAAAAGTTACAGCCTGCAATTTAAGTAGTTAGAAGACCTGTGCAGTCATTATTAGGTCTCAGAATCAGTTTGAGAATTAAACTGCTTTCTTTTAACAAAGAAGTACATAATTTAAGCATGTCCCAATTTCAGCTTCACTGACACTATTTTCTCAGAGTATGCTGATGAGTTTGACGACAAGCTAGGCAAACATCCAGTTGTGTACTCCATGAAAGTAGATCCAGAGATCAGTCCAGTGGTCAGAACAGCAAAGAGAGTTCCAATAGCTATGCAGGACAATGTTAAGGCCCAGTTAGACAAAAAGGTGCAGCAAGGTGTGATTTGTCCAGTCACAGAAACATGGTAGCTGCTCATAAGAAAAATTCAGCTGAAATCAGATTATGCATTGACTCAAAAGACTTGAATAAGGCATTAAAAAGACCTCATCGTCCTATGCGTACAGTCAAGGAAATTGCCGCCCTCATGTCAAATGCAACTTTTTTTTTGTCTTAGATGCAAAGAGTTCATTTTGGCAAGTAATGCTTGATCACAGATCTTCAGTACTGAGTACATTCAGTACCCTGTTTAGTAGATACAGATACCTCAGGATGCCTTTTGGAATAAATTCTGCCAGTGAAGTCTTTCAGTGTGCAGTGGAGCAAATTTTTTCAGGCTACCCATGTGCAATAATAGTGGATGATTTACTGGCTGGAGATAATGGTGAAGCAGAGCATGACAGAAACTTCAGGAAAGTTCTGGACAGAGCTCTTGAAGTGAATTTAAAGCTCAATCCTCTGAAGCGCAAGTGCAGACTACCAGAAGTTACTTATGTAGGTCATTTATATACCAGTACAGGCTTATGATCAGATCCTTCCAAGCAAGCAGCCATTCTTGAGATGCCAGCTCCAGACAATGTCCAACCGCTACAGCATTTTCTTGGTATGGTTAACCATTTGGGCAAATTTATCCTTGACTTAGTGAGTTATCAGGACCTTTAAGAGAAGTAACATGCAGAAATATGACTCAGGGTTAGAACAACACCGGCGAGCATTTGATAAACTCAAACAGCAAATAGTTAACCTGCCTACATTAAGATACTATGATGTCCACAAACCAGTAGTTCTTTCCTGTGATGCTTCAAAGTTTGGTCTTGATGCAGTTATTCTTCAAGAGGGCAGACCTGCTGCCTATGCATCTAGAATTCTTACCCAAACTGAAATGCAGTATGTTCAAAGTGAGAAGAAACTTCTGGCAATTGTGTTCACATTATTGATGTTCCATGATTATATTTATGGCCGAGCAATCCAGACAGAAACTGACCATCAACCTCAAGAAGCCTATGCATTCCACTCCAGCAAGACTGCAAAGAATGATGCTCAAATTGTAAAAGTATAATTTCAAAATGGTCTATACAAAGGGAAAACTTCTTTATCTGGCTGATACCTTATCCTGATCATTCAGAAATACCATGGAACAGCTTGATGCAGAGAATTTAGACTTTTATGTCATGGAAGTGCATCATTTTTCTACCATGAGACTTGATGAGCTAAGAGATCATACAAAGACTGATCCAATTTTGCAAAAGCTCAACCACTTCATCAATGTGGGATGGCTGTCAAAGCAAACCTGTGTACTGCCAAAAGTACAACCTTACTTTCCATACAAAGATGAGATGCTGATGGAAGATGGTATCATTTTCAAAGGTCCAAAAGTTGTTCCTACTTCCTTACAATGTAAATACATTCAGATTTTGCATCATGACCACCCAGGTTCTGATTCTACCAAAAGAAGGGTGAGAAGATTAGTATTTTGGCCTTCTCTAGTGAAAGACATTGATAAAGTGCTTTCATCTTGTTCAGTGTGTAACAGTATTAAGATGCATTTGCAAAAAGAGTCACTTCAGCTAAGTCAAATTCCTGAACTACCTTGGTCAACAGTAGCAACTGACATATCTGAGTGGAACAGTCAACATTACTTAGTGTTGGTAGATTCTTATTCGAACTGGTTTGAGATTGATTTGCTACCTAACCTAACGTCTGTTATTACTAAGATGAAATTAAATTTCTCAGTCCTTGGTAGTCCACACAGTTATTTCTGACAATGGCTCTCAGTTTACCAGTCAGTTGTTTCAGAGATTTGCTAAATAGTGAGACTTTATCTAGATTACTAGAAGTCCTGAATATCCTCAGTCAAACGGCCTTGCTGAACATGGAGCACAGAGTGCAAAGCAATAACTGGAGAGGTCAAAGTGTGATAATACCAATATCTTCTTGAATTTACTCAGTCTCAGAAATATACCCCGTCATAACTGACTTGGCTCGCCTGCTCAGAGACTTATATCTAGGTAAACCAGAACAACCTTGCCTATCAGTTCTAGTTTGTTGGTACCTAATGCTAAAAACAATAGAGCAATCAAACCCCAATTTTTTAAGAAGTACTCTTTTCAGAAGACCAGCTATGGCAAAATGAGCAGATTTCTTCATCCGTTAAAATAAGGAGAGACAGTAAGGATGCAAACAGTGAAAGGCTTTGATCGAATTGGTCAAGTGAGAGTTATACGTACCAAGTTGAGATCCTACTTAGTGGAATCTGAGGGTATAGTGTAGAGGAGAAACTGCAGACATCTTCTTCCTGTATCAGAAATGATATTGCAGCATTGTACCTGTGATACAGACTCTAGATCTCAGAGCAACCCTGACAATGTTCGTACCAGAGAACATGTTGCAGTATCCATTCCCATTCCTGATGATGTCCCACTTGTTCCCAAAGTTGAACATTTCTTGAAGGCAGTCCCCATTGCTAGATCCAATTCTGACTTTTATGTTACTTGATCAGGTTGCATTTCCAGACCTAGTGTTAAATACACAGCAATTTGGGCATAATTGTTTTATGTGTGTCTAATTTTGTACGATTGCATGTCAAATAACCAGTTCTTGATAACTGCATGTCAAAAGTTCATTTCTGTAACTTGCATATCACTGAATACTGTCATTTCATATATGGACCATTTCTCAAAGAGGGAGGATGTAGATAAGATTGTCTGCATGTACCTTTAAGAAACATTTCCAGATCTAGCACATGCATATAAATACTGAACACATGCAGGGAGCAGTGCCATTTTGAGAGAACAGTCAGAGTGTTAACATGTATGAGTGTGGTAGTCAGTCTGTTTATAAGTTTATTTAAGTTTACGTTACAAAGGCTCATTTCTGATGTGTTTGTGTGTGATAAAGCTGCTTGAACTGAACCCAGGAATGTTTGTCTGTTTTATACTGACCAGATGAGCAACAATCAATAAGGATATTGACACCCTCTAGACACTGGACCCATCCCAATTGGCTTTGTTAAGGGAAGGTGTTGCCTACTTAAGCTGGTAGACTTCTTTGAGAGAGTCAAAAAGGCAATGGATGAGGGGAAAATGGTGCATACTGCTTACCTTGACCTGGCCAAGGCATTTGATACAATACCTCATGCAGATATTGTTGACAGACTCTCTAAACTAGGCATAAATCCATACTTAACTCATTGGATGGACTGCTGGCTCAAAGAAAGGACCCAGGAAGTCAGGATGGATGAGACCACCTCCAACAAGTGAACGGTCACTAAAGGATTATCCCAGGGTTCCATGTTGGTTCTGATCCTGTTTGGCCTCTACTTCTTGGAAGTCAAGGCTTATGTCAAAGGCCTCTGGCTTACCAAGTTTGGAGATGACTGTAAATTGGGAGCCATCATAGATTCTGCCCACTAACATCTTGCATGAGGGTCTAACAGAGGCAAATGCCTGGTGCCAAAACCATGTATTAAAACTCAACACTCAGAAATACGTTACATCACCTTTTGGGAAATCATCCACCCAATCTAATTACTCCTTTAATAAAACACCCCTAAGAGTTGATGGTAATTAGGCATCTGGGAACATATATAGACAAATATCTGGCCTTCAAGCAACACATAGACAAGACAGTAAGAAATTCATTCTGTTGCCCAGCTTGTAACAAAGGTATGGCATCCAAGTCCAAGAAAGTTAAAGTACCACTCTACTCATCCCTTATCAGACTTATCACAGATCCACTTTACAGTACCACTCTACTCATCCCTTATCAGACTTATCACAGATCCACGTTACAGTACCACTCTACTCGGCCCTTATCAGACTTATCACAGATCCACGTTACAGTACCACTCTACTCATCCCTTATCAGACTTATCACAGATCCACGTTACAGTACCACTCTACTCATCCCTTATCAGACTTATCACAGATCCACGTTACAGTACCACTCTACTCATCCCTTATCAGACTTATCACAGATCCACATTACAGTACCACTCTACTCATCCCTTATCAGACTTATCACAGATCCACATTACAGTACCACTCTACTCATCCCTTATCAGACTTATCACAGATCCATGTTACAGTACCTCTACTCATCCCTTATCAGACTTATCACAGATTCATGTTACAGTACCACTCTACTCATCCCTTATCAGACTCATCATTGACTACAATGGCCCCTGGCATGTAGCTAACCAGGCACTTGCCACAGCTGGAATGGTCATGCTCACAGAGGTTCTTCACCAGGAGAATCCAGGGTCTGACTACCCTGTCCTGCACACATCACCTTAAGGTTCTGTCTCTGCACTCGGTCTTCAATAGGTTACTGACAAGTGATCTATGCCTGGCATATAAGACATCCTCACATCCAGCTCTGATGAATATCTTGCATATCCACAAAAAGAACAGCATCAGAAACACTAGATCCAAGCCCCTGAACTTTGCCTGCAACATAAACAGAACATGCTGGAGAGACCAATATGTGACTCAAAAAAATCCCCATAAATCTCATATAAATCTTTGGTGACAAACAAATGTTAACTAGGGAACATGTAAACTACAAATAATGTCTATCCCCTTAGCTGAGCATTGGGACAATAGTAACACAGAAAAAGGGGGCAGAGAAATGTATGTATTCAAAGAAATATACTGTGACCATTTGAAATGTTGGGGCTCAGATTGCTGAGCCCCAAAATGTGGAGAATCAAAGACTGAAAATACAGAATTACATATATTAATTCTGAAATTATCATTTCTCAGAATATTTCCCTTTGTCCAAGGTATGGCAATCTTAGAGGTGGTATATATAAGTTCAGGGTATGTGTGAGGCTTGCCCAGCATATTGTGTGTGTGTGTGTGTGTGTGTGTGGGGGGGGGGGGGGGGTAAGGAGGGCTTGTTACCTGAAAAAAAAAATGAAAGGAGAAGAGTGACATTCAAATCACTTTTCTCCTGTATTATTGGCCTTTTGTCAATATTTTATGAGTTGGCAATCTAAACCCCAATATTTCAACAGGGAGATGAGATATACACATATGGAATGTATATACAGAAACCAGGAGACCTTTTACATTAACTGCCATAATAAATGGGATTCCATCCAGCTCAAGCCTCATTTTCAACTCAAAGTGATCCAATGAAATAAATGGGTGGGAGGTGTTATATTAGAACTGTGAGTGCAACACTCCAAGAGATTTTATTTTAATCTACTTGTCATCTTCTTACATTTGGTTTGAGCAAAACCTGTATTAGCATGTAGTAATGTTTAACCAAGTTATTAAGAGATTATGGACAATGAGGCCTAATTCAAATGTTGTGAAGGAAAAGTGAGTTGTTTAGAATATCAAGAACACATTTAAATTATGAAACAGATGGCATTTTTGTTTATGATTAGGCTTGCTACATTATACAGGGAAGGATGACAAATATTTTTCTTTAAAATAAATGTAATTTTTCACGATTAATGTTGCAAATCAACAAAGACTGATAAAGGATTATAGAATTGTTAGGAAAATGATTAGAGGCCTTAACATTTATGCAGTAGATTAGTGTATTTACTATTGATAAAGGGAGGGTTGACATAATGGTTACGGTCTTAACCTTATAGATATAAGGTACAGGTTTGATTTGGATCTCAGGTTACTGGCTAGGCTTGCAATAGTTTGCAGACGGATAGCCTGGTATTTATCTATGAACCTATTAAAATCAATGATGCCTGCTAAATTTGAAAAATGGAAGGAAAAATGCTAGATTGGAATAGCTAGAGATATTTCAGGTTAGTAACAAGTAGAACATTAGTAGTAAAATGGTGAACAAAGGAAAGCAAGAACAATTCAGTAACTCGGTGGAATGAACTGTGGAATGAGTGAGGACTGTGTGGGCCCTTTTGGAAAGCTGATGGGACAGAAAGAAGGATGAGTGCTGATGGCTTCCCTATACTGTGATCAATGGGAAACATGATTGGAGCCTGATGGTGATTATTGTGCTGTATGGACTACAAAATGGCAGTAAGTACAGTTGCAGAAGATGTAAGGTACCAATGTTTCCTTATTCTTGATAGGATGCAAATGGGAGACAGAAAGAAGGAATTTTGTAAAGTAGGGGCACACAACAGGCTGGTTATAAAATAAAAGAATATGAGAGGCATTGCTTAGAAGGGTGACTACATAATACAAAATGTTCAGTTGGCTATAATTCTAAATGTTTTAAATGTGACACTAGTTTGATATTAGCCAGTTGCGAGTATGATGTCTAAAGAGGTGGATGTGGAAGTGAATGAATTCCAAAGATGGAAATTAAAGTACACCATTTAAGAGCTTCTGGATACAGAATATACAATGAACAAGTAGGAAAAAAGGAGGGTAAAAAGTGAGGAATGTTCTTGAAGGACATCAGAGGGCAATAGAAAAAATACTGTCTTATAACAGAATAATGGGTATGATCTTGTCTGTTTATCTGGTGGAGGGTACTTACAAGGAAACATCATGCATAATAAGATGGTTAGTCATAATAGCAGTTTATTACAAATGACAGATATATAAGAAAAGTTAAAGGGTACATATACAAATGTACTTAAAGAACAGCGAGACAGATATGATGTAAGAGATAAAGAATAAAAATATTACTATGCTGACATCCTGCTTTTGTTTTTGTCTTGAGGGGAATAAAAATGTGAAATATGTAATGGTGGGTTATAAAAACGGTACTGCGAAGATGGTAGGAAACAAGATAGGCTGTTTCCAAAACGATAATATAAACCTGCCCTGAGAGCACCATTACATTGCATAAATAAGATGTTACAGAAGTTACTTAATCTATAAGTAAATGGAGTAATATGGGATAGAATAGAAAAAGAAAAATGTATGTATTTGTAGAAATGTTTTTTTTTTCTGGTTTGTGTTCTATTCATAATAGCAATGGCACTGTTTATAATTAAAAAAAGATAAAATATAACTAGTCCACACTATCCTTAGTTGAACAGGCAAGTTGGCAAGAACTATCCAAACAGAGACAGATGTCATGAAAACGTTTGCAGCAAAAGCTATCTGGATTGCCATCTTGCAATTCGAGAATGTAGACATACTGTACTGCAGGGGACTCAGTCTCCCATCTCAATTGTGGATGGCCAGAGGTTTGAAAAGCAGATTACCTACTTCAACTGCATTGCTGATGATGCCTGAAAGCTAGCACAAAGTAAATGAAATGTTTGGAAGAAATCTTCAGTGACAGAAGCATTACCATGAAAAGGATTGCTGAAAACTAACAGACTTACAGATTGCAGATAATATAAGAATCCAAAGGCTAATGGAAATTTCACAGCCTAAAGTTAGAAAATATTAATAAAGTAACTTGTGAAAAGGGCAATAAACTAAGTAGAATAATTTACAGACGTTTCTGTAAAACAAATGTGTCAAAGCCAAAATTAAAGTTTCAGGAAGATAGCCAACAAAAGGAGTTACAGCCAGTCCTTTGCTCT
The DNA here is from genome assembly GCF_019279795.1 of Protopterus annectens. NCBI lineage: Eukaryota > Metazoa > Chordata > Ceratodontiformes > Protopteridae > Protopterus > Protopterus annectens. The sequence goes on from NC_056743.1 coordinate 1,360,655,767, forward strand.
GAAAACAGAGTCAAGGAAAACTGTAACAGCAAAGAGATGCAGCGAGAGAGTCCAGAAGTCATGTCTCCTTGTAAAGCTGTAGGGTAGAATGGTCAGTCACAAACATATCTCTCAATCTGTCAGTGTAAGAAATCTGGACAATACCAGAAATAATGGGGTACAAAGGCCCCAAAATAGGGAGAGATTTTAAATACTGGTCCTATAAACCTAGAAGGTTGCTAGAATGAAATATTTTTCATTACTATGTATTCTCAGAAGGATATGAAGTCTGAAACTCAAAAATCTGTCATTATTTAGTATTATTTAATGATTTCAAACCTCCATGATTTGCCAGAAAACCACTAATTTAATGAGGTACAGACAAAAAATAAGAGACAAAAATCTGGACATTCTGTGAAAATCTGGACAGTTAAGAGATATGGTCACAAAACAAGATCCGATGCCTGTTACAATTCTTCAGATATAAAATATTTTTGAATAAACCAGATAGATATATGGACTGAGCAGACTTGGGCATCATTCTGTGGATTAAAAGTTTTACTGCTTAAAAATTATATAGAATGTGTGTGCTAAGTTTCACTCTGATGCAAATAGCTCATGATGTGATTAATGGATAGTGTTAAGTTTGCCAAACTTTAGTTTATGCAAAAATATACAGACTTCTAAAGTGCTTCAGTTATTAAAAAATGCTTGTCATTCCCTTTAAATGGTAGCAAATTCTTACTGCATTTGTAACAACCAATTGCTGCAGTTTATGCCACATATGGAGTAATAAGGCACTTTAGTTATTAAAAAAAGGCTTCCTTTTAAACTGCAGCAGCAGTCAGCTGCTACAGTTACTTATGTCACACATGCAGCACTAAACACTTCAGTTCTGACCACAAATGCAATACAGGCATTCATTTCTGAATGCCAGTAATGCACTGTACTCAAACGGCATCTAATGTTTGCACCCCTCACACCTTTGAAGCTGGTGCGGCTATTCGCTTCGCTCTTATCTAGCTAGCTACTCTCCTCTTATAATGCAATGCAATACATGCTTTTCATAGATTTAAATATATTTTACAGCTTTAAAAACAGGGGGACATTACATATAGGGTGTAGGGATTTAAACGTAACTACATGAGTTAGCATGATATGCAGTGTACACAAGTTCTAAAGAAATCAGTTTATAATATTGATCTCAAGGAGATTAGACATGCACTGTCTCAGCGAAATTATTTTCAGTCTTTTGACATGGCACAATATATCATATTGGGCAGAGTCTGTGCCCAGATGCATATACTTCAGTACTAAAACAGGAATTCAGAGTTTAGCTATGAACTTTAATGATTCACCCTTGATTCTTAATTGTGAAGGGGAATTTCTTCATTTTTGCCTGTGAGTACAGCGTCCTTCCAAAGTACTGAATTTGCCTAGGTTTAACAGTATAAGAGGATGGATTACTCTGCTGTGAAAGGAATGGATTCATTTCTCAGCTTGCTGTTACTATTTGTAATACCTCCAAATTTAGTAGAAGGGTATGACATTCATTTATTGTACCTGCTACAAAGGCAGACTTCAACTTCTCCTGTCTCTAAACTGTAATCCTCCCAATCAACTTTTTGTCATGGTTTCTTGAATTCTACTTAATTTATAACATCAGGTTATATGTGCATTTTCAATGAATAAGGGCATTTCCTCTCTATTTTAAGTGATACATACATCTAGTGCAGTTTATAGGTTAGTACTAAGCTAACTGCCATTGCGAGCCATTTTAATCCTAGCCAATTATCCCTTGTGAGACTCAAACCCTGTACTTTGTGTTTGTAAGGCAAACACCTTAACCATTAGGCCACCCTCCCAACCATCTCTGATTTTAATTTAAAGGCATTGTAGAACCAACCAAGGAATGCTCATTTTGACTGGAGTTCATTTACACATTTCTGCTAAACCAAAGAATCTTGTTTGCCAGGAGACTGAAATGAGACTGAACTTCGAATCATGAACAATCCTATCATTCTAGTGCAGTCACTAGAAGCTAGTTCAAGAAAAAAAGATGCCATTCTTAAAAATATAAATAAATAAATAAGTACACACACACACACACACACACACACACACACATATATATATACATATATATATATTTAAATATATATATATATATATATATATATATATATATATATATATATATATATATATATATATAGGTATATATATAGCTATACTGTCTCCTGTATCAGCTATCATGTGTCTGCCTACTGTCATATCCTCATGTGCAAAAGATATCCATACCAACAATAAGGTCACCAACATGTTATCCATTCCATGTTTTTGTAAAGTTTCCTTAATTTGCTACATCATTCTCCTATTAGTTACCAGTGATGTCCTTAGTCTGGCTAATGCTCAAAATACATTCTTTTCTTACTAATTAGGTTTATAAATAGATTGCTCATGCATATGTTCTGGTAGTTTTAGTGTTAGTCAAGGGACTAGGTCAACAATTCCCACTCATTTTGCATCATGGTGAATGATTTAGTCTGGGGTTCTGGATTTGCACCACACTAAATGGCATGTTGCTTGTGGAGTGACAGAGCCTACAGTTGATCAGATATTTAGTATGGTAGCCAAAGTGTTCATATACCATTATGAAGAAGATCAAAGCTAGGTTGGCTTGGTGGATGAGTAACACATGACTGCCATGTTGGATGTCACCTCAAAGGCATGCTAACATGAAAGAGTTCATGCATACTCTTGCACACAATGAAGGACTGCACGGCTACCATTAACCATCACCCAGAAAGGCAAGGTGCTAACACAGTTCATCATATAAATAGTAAGGAAAAGGGGTGCTAGGAAAGAAGGAAAGGGAAGAATAGCAGAATGGCACATGCCATACAAGTGGGAAGATGAAGCTTTGGCCTGGCAAATAATACATAGGATTGAGGCTATGATCTGTTAATGAGTTGCTTTTGATAGTCCATGGTTTGATTCCCTTAGACTCCATTTGTCTGCTGTGTGACTGTGTGCACATTACTTAACCAGATAGTGATATGGGATATTTAGGTAACTAGGCTAGCCTCTTTGATGGTGTAATTATGAACCAATGAAAGGAAAGCATATAAGAACAGCCAACATGTGGGGGGAGAATTTCTTTGGGAAAAATCCCCATTTACAATTTATAGAAAACAAGGAAGGGTAGGTAGGTTAGACAGGGAAAGTAGAGAAAATGTTGTGGAAGGAACACAGGAGAAGGGAAAAAATAATGTAATAGAGGCAGACAAAAAACATGAAATGCAGATGCTATACTTCACACTAGGGGGACAAAGCCTTAATGATGATCCAGACAACTTGAACTCAATTAGCAGCTTGGGCATCAGATATGTGGCAGTTGAAGAACTGGGATGCTTGTCTGGAAGGGGAGAGGGCATACACCTGCACAGCTCTTGCGTTAGATCCCTGTTGGAGGCTGGACATGCATAAGAGGGCATGTCCTATAATGGGAATGGGTGGGTGACACTGGCAGAGTCCCCACACTGAGGTAGAATGATATTCCATATATCCCCATTGCACATCCACCCATGAGGAACTTCAGGCATGTGCAGTGAGCTAGTGTATTAGGAGACCCCCCCCCCCCAACAACAACAACAAAAAAACATACAAAGACAGAGGCAGATGGGGCAGTATACATACAGAAGGTCTGGACAATAGCTGGGGACAGAGACATTCAAGGGAGTGGACAGCTGGTGATGGGAATGGTTGGACAATGAACAAAGTCTGAGAAAAGATACATAAGGGTGGGGAAGGATGAGCAGGTGATAGGACTAATTATGGACACCAGGCCAGTCCAGGAGTCAACACACCCAGCCATCAGTAACCACTGTGGCTGATGTCATAGGCAGTCCATACTGGGTATGCAGTTTGACAAGCCACACCAGAAATAATTACATGATACAGAATCAGGCATTCAGTTGTCAACATACATCAGGAGATAATAGGCTTCACAGCTGATGCTTGCATACCACCCTGGGCTATTTTAAGAAGTGAAGCCTATGTCGTTCTCCTGAAAGGTGACATCTGAGATGACTAGTGATCCTTCCAGGAGGATATCCTTCATCCTTCACTGAGAAAAAGATCTTGTGACCACTCCTGACTTGTTGCTGCACCTTCTCTACCATGACTGGTCCTGCAGAATGATGTGGAAATGTAAACAGATTAGTACACACACATGGCAAACATACAAGTGCAGTTTTACAGAGGAATGACATACATGGCATATATACCCTACTGTTGGGACACCTTCTGTCATATCTTGCCATGTTGAGGCTTCACTCCTCCATCACTGTAAAATAAAGTATATACATCTCAGCACATCTGTACTCTGATTAATATTAGAGGAAGTAAAAAATGCTTATAGTACATGTCTGTATTTTTCTTCTTAACCACTGCCTCCTCCTGCTGATAAGAGTTAAGGTCATGTCAGTGTAGGCTGCTATACCAGTGCTACCACTGCCCAACAGAATGGATGCCAGTGGCATCACTCACTATCCTGGTAAGCTACTACTAGGTGTCAGCCCTGGACAAGGAGGCATCATACTCCAGAAGCAGATGCACAACAGTTAAGTCCCTGTGTAGGAAGAACAAGAATATTTTATTTTTCCTGCCATACCATGCTGGACCCTGCATTTTGCAGCTCCTGAGGAAGCCAAGTCCTCTCATACTGCTTATCATAAGGAGAAAAATGGCAGCTCAGCATGCATGGATTCACACTCGGACATCAGATGACGTGCAATGTAGTGCTGCAGTGGAGCACTACCAAATGACTGTAATACAGTGCTGTAGCACTATGGGATTACAGAGGCTGCATGCACAGGCATAGTGGTTGCATGCTTCCTTAGCATCTGCTAAAATGGTTAGTGCCATCCAGCATGGATATCCCATTGTGTTCCATTACTGCTTAGCATACCACTGTACTGAGGACATTATTGGAGAACATCGACATTTGTGCTGTAACGGAGACCTGGTTTAAAGCGACAGAAAGTACCCTTGCACTACCAGGCTATAACTCATTCCACACCTTTTGGCCCCGAAACATGGACCGAAGCTCCAAAGGCGGTGGTGTCTTCATATTCATAAAGAATATGCACACCTCCAGACTAGTAGCCCAGCATAATGCCTCTGAGATACTTCAGGTACAACTAACATTGGGTAAGACTGGGATGTAGGTCATAGCCTGCTATAGGTCCCCAATCATGTCTCTAGACTCTCACTCCACATTCCTAAGCAGCCTGGAATCTAGCAAGGTCCAACCTAACACTCTCATAGTAGGAGATTTCAACTACCCCTCCATCAACTGGGAAAACTACTCAAGCACCAATGCACTGGCCCGACACTTCCTGGAATTCATCAGTTCCAATGCCCAGGACCAGCTCATTCTTACCCCCACTAGAGGAAGCAACATCCTTAATCTGGTTATTACTCACACAGGCAACCGTTGTTCTACACCAATAGTCAATTCCTCCCTGGTAAGATCCGACCACAAACATAATCACCATGGAAATCCACATCTCACTCACACATCTCGCAAAGGTATCCAACCTTGAAAAACTTCTCCAAAGCTGACTTTGGACTCCTAAAAACAGAGGTGGCTAACTTCGCAGCACCCATGCCAATGGAAAATATATGCATAAATGCTGAATCATACACCAGTGCAGTGTACAAACACGTACACATACCTAACAGAACCAAGATGCTCTCCTCCAAAAAAGGAAGCCAGTTTGGTGGTCCCCTGCTATTAATAAACAGAAGGAAGAAACTGCTGCAGAAAAAGGTGAAGTCCCATGACTGGAAAAATTCCCTTATTACCTCCAACAAAAAGTTGAGATTCCTCATCAAAACCTCCAAATCCAGCTATGAAGACAGAATTGCGGCAGACACTAAAGACAACCACAAAGCCTTCTTTAGTTATATCAAGCATCTCCATGGCAATACCCAGATTTGCTCTGAGTTACTGCACAATGGTACCTCCTATACCCAGCCAACAGATATCGCCAAAATAATGGCCAACAGATTCAGTGCCAACTTTACCCCTCTCCCCCTCCCAAAGGACCAATCTCAATACTGGAAGAATGCCAGGCACCCTGCATTACTGCAGCACAGGTTAAAGCTGCATAGTCTAAGGCCAAGAATACTGCTTCCATGGGACCTGACAATATCCCTGGCTGTGTTCTACAAGAATAACAAATTGAACTGGCACCACATCTGTGTGCTCTGTTCAATCACAGCCTCACCTCAGGCTTTGTCCCTACCGAATGGTACACTGCTACAGTCATTCCTCTCCATAAAGGAGGAATGACTACAGACCCTGAAAATTATCTCCCCATTAGCCTGATGAGTCTGATATGTAAGGCTATGGAGTGCATCACCATGGACCTAATTAACAAGGATATAGGGAATCTCCAAACTCTAGATCCCATGCAATTTGGTTTTGTGAAAGGTAGATCATGCCTGCTCAACCTGGTTGACTTCTTTGAGTCAGTCATCAGAGCGGTGGATGAAGGTAAGGCAGTTCATGCAGCCGACCTCCATCTGGCCAAGGCCTTTGATCCCATTCCTCACTCAGGAATTATTGATAAACTCATCAAGCTAGGCATCAAACCCTATATCATTAGGTGGGTTGCAAATTGGCTCACAGACAGAACACACAGTGTGAAAGTAGTGGACTCCAAGTCAGACTGCCGACCAGTCACGAGTGGAGCCTCACAGGGATTGGTCCTGGGTCCTCTCCTGTTTGACATCTACTTCTCAGAGGTCCAAGCCAACATGGAGGGACTCTGTCTGACCAAATTCGCAGACAACTGTAAGCTGGGAGACATTATTAACTCTCCAAGTGATGCAGACATCCTACAGAAAGGCCTCACTAAGACCAATGACTAGTGTTGAAACAATGGCTTTAAGCTTAATGCCAAAAAATGTGTTATCATCCCCTTTGGGAAAAACTCAGTTCCCATTAATTACCACATCGATGGAAGCCCACTGAACACTGAAATCGTTATAAGAGATCTGGGGACACAGGTTGGCAGCAACCTCTCCTTCGACCACCACATTGCCACTGTGGTCAGAAAGTCCTTTTATGTGGCACATCTCATTACTAAGGGTTTTGCATCCAGGAAGAAAGAGGTCATCATTTCTCTCTACTCTTCCCTCATTAGACAAATCATAGAGTATAATGCCCCATTTGGCATGTACCTCACTAGACACCTGCAACAGCTGGAGAGGCAACAAAAGTACCTCATGAAGAGGATCCTAGGCCTTAAACACATGTCCTATATGAACAGACTAAAAAAACTCCATTTATTCTCTGTCTCATATCGTCTATTAAGAGGGGAGCGCTGCTTGACTTATAAATCCACGTCAGACCCAGCTCTGTTAGAAATGCTACACCTAAAGAAATCCCACTCCCTACACACCACATGCTCCAGAGACCTCAACCTCATTACCACAATCAACAGAATGTGCTGGAGGGACAGGTTCATAACCCAGAGACTGCCCATGCTCTGAACAGACTTACCATACATTTCAAGCAGAGCACCTCACTAACCCTCTTCAAGAGAGATCTTGATGAGTGGATGGGAAATAGAAAGTTCACTCCTATGATCACCCCAGTGGCTCTACTTGATAGAGACACTGGGAACAAGTGATGGATGGCACAATGGCAGGGCACTTCTATGGCCTAGGCTTGTAAAGGCCCCATGGCTATTAGTCTAGTACAAACCTGTGAACCTATTATAAACTATGGACTGCATATCCTTACATATTAATTCTGGGGACTTGGAAATGCAAACAGTGAAAGAAGAAAACCCACCTGGTTCTGTTATCCAGCACTGTAACAGATACTTGTGAAGGATGGCAGCAACAGTGAGGTAGATGCCATGTGCTATGTTTGAGTAAAAACACAGCACAATGATATGGCACTGTCATGTCATTCCGCCTTCTGGGGGGCACTGTGGTCATCGGGCACTTAAGGAAGGGCATGACATGAGGGTGTCCTGGGCATTTCCCTAGAGTGACACACCCTCAGCCCACAATTGAGGACAGCATCTGCCTTCACTAAAGAAGATTCCTTATATGATACCAGTATTATCTTTGTTCCTTATCAGCAACTGCCAAATGCACCTCCAAACAGGTTGTATCCAGTGCAGCTTTTCCCTTCACCTCATCCTACTTGCACCTCTGTAATGAGGTATGTGGCAATGCATTGTAAAGGGTGGGTATGAAGGACATGTATGGCACTATATAGGGCCATTAGGAATGGATGTAAGAAGGCCATGATCATTGCTGTAATGTGCACATGGGATAATGTGTACAGCAATATAAGCCCTGCTAGGCAACTACAGAATGGGGTGATGGGAGGCAATGGTCACAGGCAGACAACATGCGCACCATGTTATACATATTCACTGACTGACAGTTATGATCCACAGGTTAACAGGGCTTGCCACAGATCTCTGAGAAGAGCAACAGCTTGAAAACTTCACCAACCAGCCATGATTGAAGGCATTTTACACAGATGCTGTGCACCTCTGTACAATGGTGTCATGGGTATTAGGCATGGCAGGAAGTGTTACAGGAAATGAATTGTGAGATCAGCCATAATAGATCTTTACAACAGGTGTATCAAAGGGTAACTGACATGCTACTCCTTGCAAAGAAGAAAGAGCTGGTCAATGATATGTCCACTACAGGGTTGACTACCAACAGAGAAGTAGCACATGGAGGTTGTGGAGTCCGTGGTATGCCTGTATGGGAAACACAAATTCTACTGCAGTTCAAATGGCAATGTGGGAAGGGGATTGAATGTGGCCTGGCAATTCTCATCCAATTATCAGTAGGGGTCACAACAGGTTAGTAATAGCCACTACATGGCCACATGCTTCTGTGCACAGCATGTGCAATAGGACTGATTCACTCTTTTAAATATCTATCCTTTCAGGTACATCTGGTCTACAACTGCATAAACCCATACATTATGTATTCCATATTTGTGTGGTAAAACAGGAATACCTGAAATACAAAATGAGACATATTTATTAATGTATGTTTGAGATCTCATGGGTATGGGGTCAGGGCACTTGCTTAAGGTGATTGATATTGGTTGAGTTGCTGACTTTGTGTACTGTTATGACCTCCTACTGGAGAAGACCCACATCTGGTTTTGAGAAATTTCCTTGGTAATGAAGGAAAATAGATGGCAACAGCTGCTGGCTGTATTGGGAAAGGCCTATCTTAGTAAAACAGAATGATTTACATTAATCTACTAGCTGTCTGAGGAGGTTGCTTTCCCAGGTGATAAAAGTTTAATATGCAACATCAACAAAACCTGCTGGAGAGACAGGTTTGTCTCCCAGAGGCTGTTCCATCTCTGGAATAGACTTCCCATACACATCAAACAGAGTACCTCGCTGAGCATCTTCAAGCGCAACCTTGATGAGTGGATGGGAAACCACAAATTTTTCCCAGGGATTCCACCTGTGTCCCTGACTGACAGGGGCAACAGGTGCTGACTGAGGTTTCTTTTTAGCGATAAACTCTTGGTTAGGATTGTAAGGGCCCCAGGGCCATTAGACTAGTAACCTCCTATGATCATGAGTGAGGGATCTTTGTGATCAGTTGTACATTCAATGGTGAAATGTCTGCTTATTGTACAGATGGACTCCGTTGCAGGACTGCTAAGTCTATCAGGACTTTCACAGCTCTCTGCACATAAAATGTCTCTGCACAGAAAATGAGAAACTTCTGTCGCATTGCAAATCTATGATGAGACAAATAATTCTTATTACTGAACAAGATGGGCAGGTGTTGATCTGCTTACATTGCAGTGATGAACATAAACAAGAATTTATCACATGAATAGTGGTTAATGCATGGAATAGTTTGTACAGGGTGTTTAGAAATTGTAGTAGAAAGCACAATGTCATAAGATGGGTATAAAGCAATTCTATTGAGGCAGAGGAATATGTGGGCTGTTTGGTAAGCGGGACTGTCTGATTATCTAATAAGAAAAGAGACAGATGACAAGGCCAAGAAATAATACAAGAAGTTTTGTGTTTCTGACTGAGTAGCTACGTTTAAGCCATCTGAAATAAAACTTAGGGATACAGCCACTTCAGCAGTAAACAAATAAATTCATATCTTCCTCACTCCATACAGGGCAGCAAAGTTGGTTAAACGTTTCACATTGTACTTTTTTTTCTTTTTTGGTAATTCAGCATACTCACATCAGGTGGAAGGTGTTGAGTGATTTAACATACAATGTTAAATGATAAAGGAGGGTGGCCACGGTGGTGCAGCAGTTAGCGTTGTCGTCTCACAACAAGAGGTTTTTTGGTTTGATTCTCGGCTGGGGTGCCTTCTGTTCAGAGTCTGCATGTCCTCCCTGTGGTCATGTAGATTTCCTCTGGGTGCTCTGATTTCCTCCTACATCCCAAAGACATGCTGTAGGTGGATTGGACACTCTAAATTGGCCCTAGGTGTGTGTGTGTGTGTGTGTGTGTGTGTGTGTGTGTGTGTGTGTGTGTGCCTTCTGTGGAAGGTTGGGCACTGGGCTGGCAACTTGACACTGTAAAACTCCACTGCCAATCATGAGCAGACAGGTGATCCACTGTGACAACCCGTAATTGAGAAAAACTGGAAGAAGAAGAAGTTAAGTGATAAAGTAATGAGTTCACCACAAAAGGTTAACAATATTGCTTCACAACAAAATTAAAAACAAAACTTCCTTTAATTATGCAGTTTGGCCTATTCCTTTAAAACTGTGAATTATACAGTTGCATTGCTTTTCACCTTTTCAACAGTAGTGAATTTACTTTTTAACAGAGCATCACAGCCATACACAAGGGATTTGATTTGTGGAAAAACAAAACTTTACAATGTTGGAAGTCAAGCATAGATTCATCAACGGCACTTGGGGAGAAACATGCAGAAAACAGACTTTGAAATAATTCTTAGTTTTTAGTAACTAGGTGAATAGATGTATTTGTAGGAGGCATAATTGTTGTTGTCTAAAATAAATCACTTTTTTGGGAGGGGAGGAGGGGAAATGTTTTTCTTAACATTGACCTGGCACCATAGCAACATTGTCCTTAAAAGCAAATCAGCAATGAATGTCAGGGTGCCATGACAACCTGAGTGAGCAGAAGGCACAGACAGTTGCCATGGAGAACAAGGCAAAATAGTACAGGATGCCATCTTCTTCAGTCCTAGAGATGCCTTGTGCAGCTGAGTTCCTACAATCTGGCTTCTTATACATACTATTATTCAGGTAGAAGCAGGAAACCTGTATAAAACCCAGTATCACAGGCAGTCCACATTTGCTATAAATGACCTAGTGAAGCACTCACTTATAATAGGGTGCAGTGATAAACCACTGTTTAAAGCTTTGCTTGTAAAAAATATGTGCATGTATGTAATCTGATAAGCCAAGAAAACTACCTCTCCATATCAATTATGTTTTTTGCTTAGCTCTACACAAGATGTAGGTTACCACACTTTAGTTCTAGGAGTACTGCATACAGCCTAGCTGATGTGAATTCTTTATAAAGTTGTAGCCACAATATAAGTAATGCATATATATTCTTCAAATTTTTACAATGAGTGTAGATAGTAATATATTTACTACCATTAGATACATTGATGCTTTCATAATGTCTACCAAGCATTTCACATGAAAAATTAAATTAATGATCCCTTTCAGGTAAAATGGCTTTAAAATGTTTTACAAGGAAGTTTTGAAATAGCGCTACTGTAGTAAGAAGTAAAGTGAGACAATGTTTGGTTTGATAGGTCTTTTTTACTAACTGTATTTCAAAATACTTCAGGGTCAAGAGAAGGCAAACAGTTCCAATAAGATTTCTGTGCAAAAGTGAATACTTTGTATTTTTCTGCAGTCTTGATGAATTGCTGTACTGATTTTTGTATGGTGAGAACTGACCTTGTACAAATGCTCCAGATTCTGTGCTACATTTGTAACCACGGAAGGGACACCTTAGACAGGATGAGCATTAGATGAAAGTATAATATCTGAGGGGCATATTATTTGGCTCCCAATTCAAATGTTGGCACTGGATTGCCAAGTCCCAAAACACCAAAAAAAAGACCATAAATTCATAGGAGAAGAAGAACAAATATTAAACATCAGCCTTCTCCTTTAAACTTGTTTTTACAGAGGCAAGCCCTCCACACCCCTTGATGTAGATGACAAGACCCCCACACCATGAAGTTCTATTTAACAGTTCCAAGATGACTACATCTTTAAGAAAAGGAAATACTTTGCAAAATGTCAGTCTTGGACTTAATATATTTAAGACAAAAGTTTTGGTCATTCAGTCTCCACATTTTGGGACTTGACAACATGAGATGTTCATCAGCTTGATCACTGCTGCAGTAGCCTTGGCTATATGGTTATATCCTGTCAAGAATATAACAGCCGGTCAGCTTCCAATGCTTCTGGGCACCTTCCAAGCACCCAAACTGTCAGGCAGCTTGAGCTGAGCTGACTAAAAGATAAGTATGGGAGTAAAGTTTTTCATAGGTTTACTGCCACTGAAGAGCACACTCCTCTGCGGCTTTAGAGGATTGATGGCTGGCCTTTACTGAGTGTATATATATATATATATATATATATGTTTATATATATATATGTATATATATATATATATATATATATATATATATATATATATATATATATATATACACACACACACATATATATATATATATATATATATATATATATATATATATATATATATAGATATATATATATATATATATATATATATATATATACACAGAACCATATAGCTAAGGCTACTGCAGCAGGGATCAAACTGATGAACAGGAGCTACCTCTTGGACCCACCATTGTATCAACCTAACTCACCTACGATGGCTGGAGTGGCCCAGTCTTCTCTGATGCAACCAACTTGTAATAACCCACAAAATACTATATCAACCCGAAAAAATACCAGCACTAAATAAGATCATCAAACCATACAACAACCTGAGGTCACTACGCTCTGCTGACAAACTGCTGGTACAAACAACTAAGAGCATAAATGTGGCTGGGGACTCTCTATTCACCAACTCAGTAGGCGAAACTTGAAATATGCTACCTATCGAACTTACTCACCAATCCTCCTTAACCCAGTTAAAAAAAGCCTCAAACTACACTTCCAATAGCATTGACAATATTCCTAATTAAATCCGACTAATCACCACACACTGTTCCTGCAAACTCTCCCTAAGCATTTCAATCATATACTCTAATAAGTGTATGCATTCTTGATGGGACTTAGCCCAGAACTACGTGTATTATTGTCTGAAACTGAAGCCGCATGATTTTGATGTTGTCTACTATATTTTATCTAAGTTTGTAACTACTGAAAATTGCATATTATACTTATCTCTAAATATTTCTACTGTCCCTAATGTATTTGTAGTCTGCTTTCTGGAGCTTTTCTCCCCAGGCCTCCACTGAAAATGGACATATATCCAGTCAAACTTTCCCAGTAAACAAATGTAAAATAAATAAATAAAATAAATAAATAAGTATATGTATGTTCCCTTTGGGGGAAAAACTTCCATTTTCTTAATTTTGTTGATGTTTTATTACTTTTCTCTTTAGGAAAGTTATCTTAAATCTAGGAGTATAGTGTTTTAACAGACTGTCTTGAGACTATAACATACTTTTAAACAAAGTGCACATTTTTTCTGTTAATTTAAAAGTCATGTAAAGTAACTAAAATAATTTTTTTCTCTGGAGAAATTGTGTTTATTTTACTTTAGTGGGGTTGGCATAGTTCTTTAAAATGTCCTTTTAGTGGGTTGTTCTGTCAAAAAAGAAACTTTTGTGGGATGGTAGTCTTTATCAACAACTGTTGCTTGTCTTCCCTGGGAAAGAGGCACCATTTTCAGCTTGACCATGGAAAAGACTACCAGTCCCAAGGTTGGTCCTTCTTCAGAAACAAAATGAAAAAAATGAAGCAAACAGACTTTGCCATTAAAGCAGGCTAGCAATTTGCAGCTGGATTACTCTGCTGTGGCCATTTGTTGTACCACAGGCCACTCATCTTCTATCCTGGATCTCTCTAATGTAGTACCTATGACCACTATGGACTGGGGGTTAGCCATGTCCTCTGGGGCTACTGAGGTCCCCTCACTTGGCAAGGAAGAGACCTTAGTCAGTCCTGGAAGAGGGAACAATGAAGGCTTCCTTTTTGTGTCAGAATGTTGTACCTATCTCTGGGGAAGCTGCTCCTGCCGTTAGTAACATGGCTGACCACATTTTCCTGTCAAAAGGAAACAGAAAACCAAGCATGCATCTACTGCTCCTCAATTTTCTTTGAATAGAAGTAATTTACTGGGTCTGGCTTAGGTTTAATTCAATCTATTGATTCTTCTTGTAAAGTAATTTCTTGTAATAGTGAGAGAGATTCCTCTTTTCCTGAAGAGATTCAAGATTCTGTATCTGAACAGGAAGATTTAGGAAAGAATACATTTTTCCTCAGATTTCTGATTTAGACTCAGAGGAAAGCTTAGTTTCTGACTCTCTCTGGGTTTCTCTTTTTTTTCTGAGACTACTGTTAGACTGTGGAAGTGTTTTTAGTGGGAGAACACTGAAGTTTCTCAGTCCGTCTGAAAATAGTATAAGCTGTTACAGAAGAATCTTCTAGAACCTACACCCATTCCTCTTGCTCTCTGTGCTTTAGAGGATGTGTTTGTTACTGCCTGCAATTTTCCTGATAGTCAGTCAGCTGCCTAGGATGTATAAAGTGCCTTAGTGTTTTAAATTTGAATACGCTATTCCCAAACTTGACCCAATACTGCGGTGGTGGTGCTGCAGTAGCGTTGTTGCCTCACAGTAAGACGTTGTCCTGTTCGATTCTCAGCTAAAGCGTCTTCTGTGTGGAGACATGCATGAATGGGCGTATCTTCGTTGAAGGTTGTGCGTCAGGCCTGGCAAGTCGGTACATAAAAATCTACTGCCAATCATTAGCGGACCGGAGTTCCGTTGTGGCGACCCCTAACCGGGAAAAGCCGAAAGATACAACAACATTCCCAAACTTGACCCAGCAGCTATAGCTGTAGTTGATTCCATAGCTGTTACAGACTTAGTTAATTCCAATCGTATTCTTTCTGACAAGGATGGGAAAACTGGTGATAGGTATGATGAAAAAGAGTATACTTCTGCAACTGTGATTTTCAGAATTTTTACATGTCAGGCTGATATGTTAAAGTTTGTTCTGACAAATTGTGAATGCGTGACAAACATTTTATCTGCAGTTTCTTTTTGTGAGGAAAATCTGCTTTAAATCACTTAGTTTCTTCTATTGCACAGGTCACTGCTCATTGTTTACAGTGTGTGTATGACTATTAATACTTCTTCAAGAGCTATGGCCACTGGTACTGTTTGAAGAGGTTTGCATGGCTACATTCTCAGAACCTCCCAGATGATGTTAAAATGAAATTTCAAATTCTCCCCTGGATAGAGATTTAGTGTTTGGCCCCTCTGCTGCAGAGGTAATCAAAAAGTGTAATTGAAAGGGTGAACTGATGCAGGGAATCTCTTAAGATTTTTCAGCCTTCCTTTTTCAAATTTTCCAAGGGATTTTCTTGACTAGCCGTGTTAGCTTGGGATATAGCTTTATAGCAGAGTCTCACCATACAATCATCCTACATTCCATCAGAGCAAAACTGGGTGAGACAAGCTGATCAGGACAAGGGCAGACCATTGCAAATGTAAACTAGATCAGGGAGTCTTCTGAGAAGTAGACCTCTTTGCCTTCTCTCTGAACAATCAACTGGCAAGACTGTGTTCCAGGTCTCCATACAAGCAGGCCTGGAAGACAGATACCTTTTCTTTTCCTTGGACAGAAATGTTCCTACATACTTTTCCACTCTTTCCACTAATATCCAGGGTACTTCTGAAGATTTATAAGGAATCCCCCAAGATCATTGTGGTGACTCCCTTCTGACCCAGGCAACCATGGTTCTCTCTTCTTTTGGAAATGGCCAGGAGAAATTACCACAAGCTTCCTCACAGACTGTATCTACTCATGCAGGAACAGGGGTGTTTGATACACCCCAACATCAATTAACTTCAACTAACTGCCTGAATGACAGACTCAGTTCCTTTTAGGCACCTGTTTATTGAGGATGTGCTGCAGGTAATGGAGGCAAGAAAGCCTGCCACTAGAAAATTATATATTATCAAATATAAAAAGGTTTTTAGTTGGTGCCAGCACCCATTTAGGTTTAGTTGTTCTCTAGTTCGGCAATATTTGTGTGAGGTACTATCCTTTGTCCTTTCTTATTTCTCTGTCAAGGTTAATTTATCAGACATTTCAGCATGTCTGCCTGTGGATCATCCTCTTTCAATGCAGTCTCATGTCAAAATGTTCTAGAAAGGAGATTTGTATAAGAGGTCTCAACAAAACTGGTGGCCCCTTCTTTGGATCTTAATTTTGTGTTAGAGAAGCTAACACTTGCTCCCTTTGAACCAGATAAATGTCATTGACTTGAGGTTCTTAACATGGAAAAAAAATTACTGATTGCTCTGACCTGTGCAAAAATCGTATCTGAGTTGTAAGCTCTTATGGTGAGTCAACCCTCTCTCATTTTCCATAGGGACAGGGTTTCTTTGAGAACTAATAATTCTTTTATGACTAAAATGGTATCCAAGTTTACTTTAAGTCAGACTATCTATCTCCCCATTTTCTTTCCTGAAGCTAAAATGAGGGAGAAAGGATACTCCATACCTTGGATGCCCACAGACAACTCAGGTACTATCTTGACAGAAGTAAATCTTTCATAGCTATAGATCAATCGTTCACTCCTTGTGAAGGTAAGAAGAAGGGACAACCAGTGCCAAAACAGACTATTTCCAAATGGTTGTCTAAGGCCATTAGGCCACTACCTTATGTTAGACTCACCATAACAAAACTATTCCCAGCAGGTCACAGTCCACTGTACTAGGGCCTTGGCTTCATCAATGGCTTTTTGGAAAGGGATGGATTTTAGAAGTATTCTAGAAGCTGATACTTCATCCTTGCACATACTTTTATAAAGCACTATAGGCTTGATTCCTTCTCTAGAACCAGATCAAACTTTGATAGGTCCATTCTCCAGGGAATTCTAGACTGTTCTCCTTCCACCTCACTAATATGCTTAGCTAAGGTAATCTACCCATATCACTAAAGCTACTACAGCAGTGACTAATATGATGAATATAGTACAGTTGTGTAAGTAAAACTTACCATAACTGTAGATGTTTGAATGATCATTGCTGCAGTATCAGCTTCTTCCCTCCACCACTCATGTTTTTAGTGCGTTTTTATGACAAGATGTGGACATTTATTTTTATTGTTCCTAGCATATTATTTTCAGGGCTCAGCCTCCCACTGTCTGCTGACAGGAAAGCTCTGAAGAACTTTGAACCCAAAGTTGTCTTTTAGTCAGCTCAATGGAAAAAACTCACTGAGGCACACCACGGCAATAAGAAGCTGACCATTCTGTAGCGAATGTTCAAGATTCCTGGATTGAACATTCGCTACAGAACGGTCAGCTTCTTATTGCCGTGGTGTGCCTCAGTGAGTTTTTTCCATTGGACTTTGTTTTTATGCTTTTCTGAGGCACTTTGCCCTTGCTGGTTGATTTGATACAGGATTTTAGTCAGCTCAGCCAGAGCTGCCTGACAGTTTGGGTGCATGGAAGTTGCACTGAAGCTTTAGAAGCTGGCTGGTTGTTATATCCTTGTGAGGATATAACCCATATAGCTAAGGTTACTGCAGCAGTCATCATTCAAACATCTACTATTATGGTAAGTTTTAGTTACGCAACTGTGCTTTCCAATATTTTAGATGTTTACCATTTTATTTTTCAGATCTGCCTGAGTGATACAGATATCAATGTAGTCTAAAGAGTACAGTTTATGGCTTAAACTCAGATTCTGAAAATACGAAATAACTAAAACACTTGTAAACACAAAAAAACAAAGTAGCTGTAATTTCTCAATACTTTAATGTTAGGGCTTTCATCTAAAATAATGCTTAGACTTCTTCAGACATCCCTCTCCCAGAATGCTATAGTTTTTATACATTCATTAATTAATCACTGATTTAATTAAACAATCAAGTATGTAAATGTTTTAAGCTGGATGAGTCCAACCAAGAAGGGACTCATAAAACAAACACTGAGGTTGTGATACATATAAGACCTTGTTTAAAAACCTCTTCCTTTTTAAACCTGGAACACATTATACCTAGATTCCATGAACATTAAAATGTTAAGACATTAACAAACTATATTGTATTTAAAATAATCTAAAGCTTATAAAAAATACAAATCAATAGTAAATAGAAACCTGAGTGGGATTTTCTAAGGTATGCCTAGCTAAAGCATTTGTGGTTGTGTTTTTTTACTTATAATGATATTTACTATTCTCCATCAGGAAAAACATAATGCTTGGGGGGGGGGGGGGTCCTTGGGAGCTGAAACTAGAAGAGAATGAACTTTTGTGGCAGATTCGTACATATGCTCATATTTTCCCAGGTCTTAACGAATATGCCTCAATTAAATGCATTTTGAAGCTGAAAGCATTAGGTGAAAGTTATATGTTTATTGAATATTGATTTGTATTTTTATAAGCTTTAGATTATTTTAAATGCAATATAGTTTGTTAATGTCTTAACATTTTAATGTTCATGAAATCTAGGTACAATGTGTTCCAGGTTTAAAAAGGAAAAGGCTTTAAGCAATGTTTTGTGTGCATGACAACCTCAGTGTTTGTTTTATGAGTCCCTTCTTGTTTGGACTCATCCAGCTTAAAACATTTGCATACTTGATTGTTTAATTAAATCAGTGATTAATTAATGAATGTATAAAAACTATAGCATTCTGGGAGGGGGATGTCTGAAGAAGTCTATTATTTTAGACAAAAGCACTAACATTCAAGTCTTGAGAAGATTACAGCTACTTTGTTTTTTTGTGTTAAACTCAGATTCGACCAGAAGCACTAATGACTTTGTCTGCTAGGTTTATACAATTCCCATAAATATTCACACCATCCTCCTCAATAAGTCCAATTATTATTCGGATAACTACCACTAGACAAGAGAGAGAGACATGTTTAAGGACAATACCATTTCCAGATGCACTATTAACACAACCAGAGCTGTAATTAAAATGGTCTGGACTCAAATTTCTTACAAATCCTTGTCAATGTCCTCTCCTTTCTACACATCCACATACAGGTTTAAAGTCAGTGACTATCAAATAAATAATCTCAATACGTCTGTGCCACGTTGGTATTCAGTTTAACCAAACTATTAAGGTGTTGCTTAAAACTGGGGAGAGATGAACCAATTTTGATTTTCCTATGAATGTTGCGTTGTTGCAGTGGTAGCATTGTCTCCTCACAGCAAGAGGTTCTCCAGTTCAATTCTCGGCTGGGGTGCCTTCTGTGTGGAGTCTGCATGTCTTCCCTGTGGTCAAGTGGGTTTCCTTTGGGTGCTCCAGCTTCCTCCCACATTCCAAAGATATGCAGTAGGTGAACTAGACACTCTAAATTAGCTGTAGGTGAGAGTATCTGTGCAAGTGAATGGTGTGAATGAACTACCATGGCAGGACTAGCCACCCAGCAGTGTAAACCTTGGCTCAAGATAATTGTCACTGTGGAAGTGACACCCCGACCCCATGTGCAAAAGTGGAAAAAGAGGTTGAGGATGGATGGATGTTATAGTAATACACCCTGCATGAATGGGTGCAGTTGCAAATTTCTCTGATTATTAGAATGAGCCATTTCTGAATGAGGTTGTTGCAAGACAAACTTCCCTTTTTTCATGGTGCAGCGATTACTGAGATGATTGCATGAAGATACAAGGACAACATCCCCTGCCTGGGAAGTGGGACAGCCTTGTCCCATTCATAAATGCTTGAAACTTCACTTCAAATACATTGTTTTAAATAAGGGCAGATTTTGAAATCCTGTCATTAAATACTAAAACATGGTACTGGAGCTTACCTTAGTTTGTGAGTTGATTTCAGATGAGAGAGTAATCTTTATAGCAAGTATATTAGTACATATGATTAAATTATCTCTGTTCCTAATACTGGTGGTATGATAGTAAAGTTTAAATGGTAAGGGTTCCTATAATGAAAAATGATGTGCTCTAAATGTCAGTATGATATAGAGAAAATGTTTCAATATTTTTTTTGTCAATATACATGACAGATTTTTAGCCTGAATAATTATTTTGACATATTACAAAATAATTCTGCTCAGGTTTAATTTTTCTAATGCGGCGTATATGTTTATGTTTTTATTGACTGGGTTAGCCCCATTAGACCTACAACCTCTTTTCAGGGGAGACCCAATGTGGCATTTATACTGACTAGGAGAACTTTGACCAGGTCACCAAGTCAACTCCCCTAGTATTTTCAACAAGTGTTGTGAGATCTTTGACATCCACTTAATCTACCATCAACTCAGACAGATGGGAACTCAGTCTAACTTCATGTCTGAAGGATGGTACAGTCAGGAAATACAGCACCACCCATGCTGCATTGCATTGCCAGTATTGAAAAATGAATGCAAGCACTTGATGAGGGAATAGAACTCTCAGCCTTCTGATCTTCTAGCGAAAAAGGCAAGTGTGGTACATGTTGAATCACTGCCATTGATGTCAACTGAATCTGCTACAAGTTGTTGAATGCATATTTTATAATTCGATAATTTTAATTTCTACAAACTATATTGCAAAGTATTTGATTACTTACAATCAATTTTGTCATTTAATTATTGAATAAAGTCATTAATATTAAAATATGGCTTACTTGAGTTTGTAGTGTTGTTTGTGGTAATCCCTGATATTTAACTTCTAGTACTTCTCCTGTCACAGTTATGTGCAGAGCATGTGTAGATGGACTGGCATGACATTTAGGAAGTGTGCATTTACCTTCCAGTAGATATTTGTTTATACATTTTTCTCTTCACCACACCAAAAGGTATTTAAGAACAATTGCACCAGGTTGTAAGAAAAAAGATTAGGCTGACAGCCATAAATTTATCTTCAGCTGAATTCTAGACCATAACAGATTACAGTTAATCAAAACAAGAAGATAGATTAGTGGCACCGTGCTAATGACATCAGAAAAGGTGACACCCCTAACTCTCCATACTCTGGCTGTACTTCTTTCTCTGGAGCTATGATATTGTGTGTGTGTGTGTGTGTGTGTGTTGGGGGGGGGGTGTTAGTGGAGTTGTGGTATTTTGCACTGCACTTTATAGCAACACAGACAAACAAAAAAGTTTTGTTCATGCATTGTGTGGCAATGCCATAACTGCTGTCAATTTTTTTCCTTGATTTGACAGTTTGACAGATCTTTTCATTGCTGTCATAGGTTTATAGGTGTATACTAGCCTAATGATCACTAGGGCCAATATCAGATGTCATGGCCTGGCAGCTACTTTAATACATATCAAACAACTGTCAAACTGCCGCGTTTGACAGTACTTTCATAACTGTTGACACAGGATTCAAACTGTGGCAGCTAAGTCGAAACAAGAACAGACAACACAGACCTCTCTTCTTCTTCTTTCAGCTTTTCCCGGTTAGGGGTCGCCACAGCAGATCATCTATCCGCTCATGATTGGCAGTGGAGTTTTACGGTGTCGAGTTGCCAGCCCGGTGGGCAACTTTCCACAGAAGGCACACACACTCACACCTAGGGCCAATTTAGAGTGTCCAATCCACCTACCGCACAACACAGACCTCTCTGCTAAGTGAAAACATGAAGGTACAGTTCAACTTACCAACTCTGTCATCTTGTCAAATTACTGGACTGCCCTGGTATTTTATGAACAGGAATTATTAAGAATATTTGCAGCGGCACAGAATTCTTTGTAGAGAGACTTTATTAACTTTTCTTGTTTGTTTATTGGACAATATGCAGAATTAATAGCAAGATATTTCTGGGGTTTAACCAATCATTTTCAGCATTTATAAATACTATTTTCTAAAGGCACACACACACACACACACACACACACACACACACACACACACACACACATTTCACAGCAACAGATGACAGAATTAGGAGGGCCACGGCACAATGGGAGGTAGTTAAGGCTGTACATGGAGAGGTCCAGGATGTGGTATAGTATGTGTTATGATGACTGTAACAGCAGTTTCCATCTTTGTGGTAGGAGGTTGTATATGTGAGTAACATGATGGAACAGACTCAACACAGTGTGGTGCAAATTCACAGAGAAATTAATCAATGCAGCCTGAGTAGACAGTCATATAGTTCTCATGAATGTGACAGAGCTTCAGGTTCCTGCTTGGGACACAACATAGCTGTGATGGCTGGAGTGTCTCTGCTTGTGGCAGGTGGAAAGGCTTTCACTGTTTGTGTGTTCAGGCCCTAGCAATGACAGGGATCTTTGTAGTCAGCTGAGGCCTTGTGGACTGTTTGCCAGATGACTTGAGCACAAGGTCCACAGCACATAATATTAAACACAAAACTAGCAGGAAAAACTGACACATCTGCAGGTGCAATATCTTAGAGCTTTAATATATTGAACTCCTTCTAGTTCTAGTCACCAAACTATCAAGGTGACTTTAAGCACTCACATCTGACTGTATATTAAATTTTACAAAAAGTACATTACTTCATGTTAATTTGCTTCAAGTAAAGAGTTCTATTAATGGAATTTCAAACACTTGTGGATAGTGGTTTATTTATTAGTATAAACATAAATATGCAGACGTGATGACATCTCAATGGTTGGAATTTGTCCTTTGTATAATGACTGCTTAAATCTATTGCTATCATGCAGATATTTAATAGTTGGCTTATTTTAAGGGTAAACAGTAAGTGCCAGACTGGTTTGGCTGGTGGCATCATGTTACTGTGAAGTCAGGGGATGGTGGCACTGAAGAGATATTATTAAACCATCTTGTAACTGTAAACAATTTGTGTGTCTATGTCTGTGTGTGTGTGTGTGTGTGGGGGGGGGAGGTAATAGCTATACTTCTCTGCAGCATAGTCATAAAAGCAGCGTTTCTGTAATTTTTGTTTACAGTAAGGTTCATTTCATCTCAGTTACAATGACTGTGCAAGCCAGCAATGCATTTTAATGTCTTTTCTAACTTTTCCCCAATGTAGTGTTAATGTGGACTTGATATATATGAATTAGGAGTGTACATGGGAGTGCAGACAGACCTGCTCACAAGAATAAAAAAGTATTTTTTTCCCTTTTTTTTCATATTTTCTGAGTTATGCTTTTCAGTCCAGAAAATGGCCAAGCACAACATATTGTTGAATGTCTCAAATGAACAGAGAGAAAGTGTGTGTGTGTGTGTGTGTGTGTGTGTGTGTGTGTGTGTGTGTGTGTGTGTCTAAAAGACAACACTAGAAGGTTATGAGCTGGATGAAAGGTGGATGAGATTCTGAGAAACCACATAGTGACTGTGACTGCTCTGCAGCTGATCAGTGTGATGCTAATTTGGATGCATCAGGATGTAGGTTATTACCTGAGACAGTAGTGTACATTTATACATACTTAATACCAACCATTCTTGGATATTAATTGACATCAACAGGATGGATCACAAGAACGTAGCTCCTGTTCATCACATATGAATAGGTGGTAGTAGGTATCGATTTGCATGCCTGATTGCTACAAATATCTGGTGGTCAGAAGTACAGATACATGTGGATATACTAGTACAGATACACGTGGACATACTAGTGAGTGTATAAAATCTCTAATTTTTACGTTTGCTGTTTTGCCTGTGCTACCATCTGCTTAATGCTGCATCAATGGAATACCAATAAATGTGGGAAGTATGCTCACATTTCTGCAGCTGTTAGTTATAGGTGTGCATCGGAATATGGTGTATTATGATTTCAGTTTAGTGCACATGGGAGCTTACATTTCTCAGTGGGTTATTCTGAAAGGATTAGTTGGTAAACATATTCCTCAGCAATGCTGTCTATGAATTTCTTCTACTTTCTGCAGCAGACTCAACATCTGAGGAAATAATTTTGTGCAGTCTACTTTATTATCTTTGTATCTCTTCGATTAATTATTTGCTGGAATTTTTTTCTAGAGATTTCATCCATGGGCATCAACTGGTAAAAGCACTGTCCTTTGAATTAACTGGCTTAATTAAAGAACTAACTAAACTAACTAATATGATGTGCATGCAAGCATGTTTCTTTTTAATAGTCTTGGCTAAGTATTGCTAGATGTCTTGAAATTTCAGCCCTGGTAAGGATAAAAACTTTGACGAATGTTTAAGTTGCATGTTAAGTTCCTTTGGCCTTATACAATCATTTTCAAGAAGAATTCCAATTGGTTTTAAACCTTTAGTAACTATGTTTAAATGAGTTTTATCAACCTCCTCTCTATCTACAAACTCTGCATTTATTCTTCCTGATTAAACTGATTATGTTAGATTTTCTCACACTAGTGCTCTCGTTTTGTTTCTCCACGTGCTTACTCTATTGGGTTGTCACTGATGTTTGTTGGACCTGCATAATGGGTGAGATCTGTTACTGCATAGCCCTCAACCATTCAGAATTTTGCAGAATGTCCAGATTTTTGCCTCATGTCTTTGGTCCGTTCCTCATAAAATATTTGGTTTTCTGGCAAATTGAAATCACTAAATAATGGCATACACTTGAGTTTCAGACTTCATATCCTTCAGAAAATTTATATTAGTACAAATCCTGTTATTCTAGCAAATTTTATAATAGCAATATTTAAAATATGTCCCAATTCTGGGGCTTTGTCCAGATTTCTTAAGCTATGAGGCTGAGAAGTCTATTGCATACAATTGAATTAACTTCTTATATAACTTATGGGACTACATAGCAGCAGGATTTAGTTTTAATTTTCAAATAGCAATGTGCTGACCTTTGAAGCAAAACTTCTGTTTCTGACTATAAACATTCATGGTTATAGTACAAACATCACAACTGAGTTTACTACCTAAACTCTTCCCTGGCTGCTGCATGCTCCTGAACCCAGAGGAAAGCTCACAACTCAATCTACCCACTACCTTTCATTACTGGACCTACCTGGCCTCTAAGGACTGCCTGATCTACTTCAGGCTTTTCCGATTTGGACCATCTTGCTTTTCTGCTGCCCCAGTGATTTCTCCTGTTTGTACAGTACTTGACAAACAATCTACCCACTACCTTCCATTACTGGACCTACCTGGCCTCTAAGGACCACCTGATCTACTTCAGGCTTTGCCAATTTGGACCATCTTGCTTTTCTGCTGCCCCAGTGATTTCTCCTGTTTGTACAGTACTTGACAAACAATCTACCCACTACCTTCCATTACTGGACCTACCTGGCCTCTAAGGACCGCCTGATCTACTTCAGGCTTTGCCAATTTGGACCATCTTGCTTTTCTGCTGCCCCAGTGATTTCTCCTGTTTGTGCAGTACTTGACAAAGTATGTTTAACTTTTGACCCATATTGTAAGCTAATACCTGTTGATTGTCTTGTCATTTTTTTGCCACTGAGTCAGGTAATCCAGCAGCCAGACTCCTCTCCCTGCCCAGTATCACCTGATAGTCCTTTTCCCCTGTTACTAACTTTATTCTTTCCCCACCTACTTATCCTTGTCTTGGTTACCTTCTGTATCTTTCCTTCTGCCCACTAGGTGACAGTACAATCCAGCTTTGTGCCCTCGCTGTCTCCCCCACTTGTGCTTGCTTTAGCTCAATATAATTCTTCTTTTCTTCTATTTCTCATCTCTTGCCCTGCTGCTTCACCTCCTAGCCCCTACTCTTCTCATCCTTTACCTACTTTAGACTATATCCACTACTAGCTTCCCTGCTTCATTATCCTCTCTCCTACACCATACCTGCTCTACTAAAAGCTACATACCTGTTACGCCATCTCCTTCTCTTTGCCCCTTACTGATTGTCTCCTCTGAATCCTCCACCACTTGGTCTGACCCACTCCATTTGCCCTATGGGCTCACTCCGCTCCCCTACCCTACCCCCAAATCTCACCCACCCCCAGTGCTGTTAAACTTAAACATATCTGACCACACCCACTTAACTACTCAGCCTATCCCATTAGACTACTAATCAACCCCACCCCTTCTCCAAATCTCTCTATAACTAACCCCACCCTTCAATAAATTTACTTTTCATCCCTCTACTTCTTTGTTACCCCTCCCATAAGTCACCTCTCATCTATTCTACCTTAAATTTCTCTTATCTTTACTTTGTTTAACCCTCTACATAATCTCTTAACCCCACTATCACAAATGACCTTCTTACTTAACTATACCCTTAAGAACTTTCTTCTTATTACTTCTTCAATAATATTCCTAACTTCACCCTATGCCCTAACCTACTACGAACATCTCTCTTTAATTAATAATGAACCTTCCCATCAACAAACATTACCAATCACACAGCTCAACTTCTTCTCCCATAGTAATATAACCTCTACTTCAGTTTACCTACTCCCAAGGTTCCATAGATCTTCTCATGTTACTTACTTCTCCAGCAAGATAAGCCCACCCAAGTACCTTAAAAGCATAAAGACTTTAATAAAATATCACACTCAACTTCTATTAGATGGCGATATTCATCCTAATCCAGGCCCAAACCCTCCAATCTACAATAACCCACAAAACAAAACAACTAATTGTGTCTCTACCTCTATAAAACTAGGTAATTCTCTTAGAATAGCTCAACTCAACATCCGTAGCATTAACAATAAACTTACTCAACTGCATGCCCTCTTACAAGTGCATGCATTTCATATCCTTTGCCTTACAGAAACTTGGTTGAAACCCTCTACACATGACCTAGAAATAACCCCACCTGGATATAACATCCTAAGATGTGACCGTACCACCAAGAAGGGTGGAGGTGTAGCTATCTTATACAAATCTGAACTTCTAGTTTCATGCTTTAATGTGTTACTCCCCTCTAATACCAATGCAGAAACCCTTACCATTAAACTCCAACTTAATAAATCTAAATCTATTTATATAATCTGCACCTACATCCCTCCAGGAAATAATATTAACACTCTTGAAAAGATTCTTAGTAGCCTTTCCACCCTACTACCTCAAGAAACTATTGTACTAGGTGATTTTAACATTGACTGGACTACCTGTAACTCTCCTAATCCTAATACCCACATAAATCTTTATGGCTTCACTCAAATAATAAACACCCCCACAAGAATCCACAAACCTAGTAATAAAGAAGCTACTCTTGACTGGATACTTATAAATAGTCATCCTGAAACCTATACTTCATGAACACTTCCAGATGACCTTAGTGACCATGTACTTACCTATATAACAAAACAAAAGGCTCATACACCTATTAATGACACATTTATAACCTATCGTTCCAAAAAACACTTTAAAGCAGAGAGCTTTCAGAACAAATTAAAGGCCTGTAACTGGTCACCTCTGAAACAACTCAATCTAGATGAAGCAGTTTCTTACTTTAATACCAAGTTCCTACAAATCCTAGATCTCCATGCCCCCATTCGCTCTTCCTGAGTTAGGACTAAAAACAGCCCCATGGCTCACAAAACAAACAAAGGACAAAATTCTCCTTCGGAACAAAATATGGGCCAGATGGCGAGCCACTAAGAGCTCTGCTGACCACCTATATTTTAAACAGCTAAGAAATGCAACCAAAAATGACATTATCTTAGACAAGAAAAACTACTATCTCCACCTTCAACGATCACACCCAAATAACCCTAAAAGGTTTTGGTCAGGCATTAATAAACTTCTCCATCCAGGACATACCAAAACTCCAGCCCCATCTTCAGTTCCCCATAATAACCCTTTGCAAATAGCAGATGCCTTTAATAATTACTTCACAGAAACTATACAAACTCTTGCAAACACAATATCTCCCATTTCCCCCAGCACTTTACAAAACACAAACAGTTCAGTGCCTCCCTTCTATATGCAACCTGTGCCAACATCCTTTATCTGCAAACTCATTCAAAAACTCAAACCTTGCACCCCTTCTGCTGACCACCTACCAGCAGAATACCTTCAAATAGCTTCCAAAGTCATAGCATATCCAATATCCATCCTTATAAACCGAACAATCATAGAAGGAAACATCCCATCCATATGGAAAGTCTCCCATATAATCCCCTTACATAAATGAGGCAAATCCACTGATATCTCCAACTTCTGACCAATTGCATTACTCTCTCCATTAGCCAAAATAATGGAAAAATGTATTCACCATCAACTACTCCAACATCTGCTCCTCAATAACTTACTTGCCAACTGTCAGCACGGCTTTAGGCCCTTTCATAGTACAACTACCGCCCTTCTATCTTTTACTGACTGTATTAACAAGAATCGAAATAATAACTCTCTATCTTCTGCACTATTCATTAACCTATCAAAAGCCTTTGATATGGTTAACCATGACTTACTAATCAGTGTCCTAAAAGCCAAATCTCTTGACCCACAAGCAATACTTTGGTTTGCATCCTATCTAAAAAATAGACAACAAGCAGTGCTCTGGGACAATAATCTCTCCACACCCCTCCCTGTAAACATTGGAGTCTCTCAAGGCTCTATCCTCGGCCCTCTTCTATTTTTCATCTTTATTAATGATCTAAATACTGTTGTTCCTCAAGCCACATGCATACAATATGCTGATGATTCTACTTTAATCTGTACTGCTAAGTCATCAATCTCTCTTCAGACCCTTACTCAAGCAGTTTTTAACACCGTTGAAAATTGGTTCACCCATCACTACCTCCTCCTTAACCCTAAAAAAACAAAATTATTACTTTTTGCACCCACTCAAAAGTCACCAGAGTTCCACTTCACAATTTTCTCTAACAATGGAACTACTATTTCCCCTGACACTACTACATGTCTACTGGGCATAACCATAGATAATAAGCTCAGCTTTGATGAACATATCAACAATACTATACAGACTGTCAATAAAAAAACTAGACTCCCTGTATAGAATCTAACCCTTCCTCACACCACTAGCTAAAACCTCCATTGCCCAGACTCACCTAACTTCTACTCTATTCTATGCTTCCGCCATATACATCAATCTATCAAAACACAATCTAAGCAAGCTTGAAACTAGCTATAATAACATAGCTAGATTTGTCACTGCCACAACCTTAAACAACTTGGATGGTCAGAACTACAAAACCATCTACTGTATAAGCAACTGCTTATCTCACATAATATTCTTCATCACCCAAACAATACCCCAATCCTCTCTGACCTGATCTCCCCATATAGAAATCTTGCAACACTTCGCTCAGCAAATAAGCTATTAATCTCCAATATTAAATCAAACAATAAAGCTGGGGATTCACTTTTTACTAACATTGTGGGTAAAATCTGGAACAATCTTCCTAGTACACTCACATCTCTGTCATCCACACCACTCTTCAAGAAACATCTCAAAGAACATCTGAAATTTCATTGGCTTTGTCCCTGTTCTAAACCAGACTAAACCCTACCTTTTCCCCCTTAATGCTCTTTTTTCTATACCCCTTCCTTCTAACCTTGTCCCCTCTAGAGCTTTATTTAATAGAATCTAACCTTATTCTAGCCCTTGTGATTCTTGCCTTCTTCTGCTCTCTCTCTTTCTCTTTCTCAGACCTACTAATCATTATTTTCAGAATACTGAATGTCCTTGTACTCAATTGTATTTTAAACCTTGCACAGCCTGCGAGCTATTATTCACAGAAACAATTTTTGATTCTCTTAAATCTTTTTTAATTTCTTTGTATTTGAATTTAGTCATTTTTTAACTATTGTAATCTTTTTTTGTAATTTACTAATGCTTGGAGCTTATCTCCCTGGGCCTCTACTGAAAATGGACATGTATCCAGCTAGACTAGCCCAGCCAACAAATGTAAAATAAATAATAAATAAATAAATAAATAAATAAATATTAGGAAGTGCAGTACTTTCATGTGCCCCACATTGTTAACATTTAAAGTGTCATGACTGTTTAAATATACACTAATAATGTTAATGTGTTATTGCATCAGCTACACAGTTGCTGGGAACTGCATTTAATGATACCTCTAAGGATGGGCAACTCAGAATAAAGGGAAAAGGTTATTTTTTTAGCATTTTTCCATTTTCTCTGAATTTGTGAAGTTTCAGATGAAGTATTTTTATGGCTCAGGAGCAAGCAAGTAGAATCCCTAAACTGAAGCACACAAAATTGATTAGTATTGGGTTTGTTTAGTGTTTTATTGGCAAATTTTTTTGCTTGCAATATTTTGTATTTGTGATGCCTTACTTACACTTGGGAGGCAGAGTCCCCACACAAGAGCATGCAAAATAATTTGTAGCCTATTTGATGTTTCTGTAAGTAACTTTTTCTGCTTGCATTGTTTTGCATTTCTGATATTTTATTTAAAGTGGTTTGAATCTTGTCATAAGAGGGGTTGATGTTATATTATGAAACCAATGTACTATAACTGTGTCCCACATAATTCAGACTTGACTTGTGCATATGTACCAGACATATGTGTATCTCATTAAACTATTTGAGTAAGTGCAACCTAAATATCAAGAGGACATTGCAAAAGATTAAAGTAAGAGCTTTTGTTTTTCATGTCATTAGAAAGACAGAATGCCAAAAACAGTACATTTCCATTTCATGAAGATAGCATAACTGGCAAAGTATTATTATTTTGATATGGGAATACAGCTCAAAACTTTCTGACTTAGATTTGCAGATGTGTATTCAAATAATTAACCTTGAGTCAAATATCCTATTGTAGGTACACAGAGTTTTAAGCATATCATAAATGAATGCTTGCCTCTTAGGAGTCCAAAATTTCAAAAAATGTCCATTTTTTTATATTTTTGGTTTGCTCTTTATAAAATTTGTGGTTTTCCAAATGATGACATGCATTTTCATTTCAGACTCCATATCTTTAGGAAAGTGCATGCTAATGCAAATCTGTTATTCTAACTGCTTTCTAAGTTTAAAGGAGTAATATTTAAAACCTGTCCTGGGTTTTGAGCCTTTGTCCACACATTATTTTTGGCTTTGTCAAGAATTCTTATACTAAGTGGTTGAGAGAGATATGAATGTATAGATTTGTGAGATATTATGACTGAGAGCTGCACTTTTCAAATGATGACACCACACGCAATGTAGAGGCAGGCCCAACTTTGTTTAAGGGAAGGCCCAAGCTAGTTTGAAAACTTTTATGTATTACTACTCTAACTATTTTGTATTGTTTTTACAGGAGATTATGCTAAACATAGACAAACAATACATTTTATAATGCTGCGGTCTCCATCTTATCAAGGTTAGTATATCTCACATCCATCACTTTGCTCCCCACCTTCAGATCCCTTTCCTATTATATTTTGCAAATATATGCATAACTGTACGTATAGTGTAATTCACTACTGTATACATAAATGGTGTTGCTTCTGCATGTTTACTGTTTTGTTTAATACCTATTATTAATTACTGTGTGTCTATTATGCTTGTTATCTGTACACTCCACTGCTGAGACTGAAACTGGTCAGTGTTGATCAATCCTTATCTTAGTTAACTAACTAATATGTATATTTGACTGTAACTACTAAAAGAATAATGGTAGGGATTATTTTTCTACACTACAGTATATAATGTTTGCAATTATTTTTATATTACATTTGTTAACACTGTAAGTACACCATTTTAAAGACTCTTTTCAGCCATGAACCAGGCCTAAAGGGCAAAAAAAAAAAAACATAGTCGTTACAACATAAAATGTACAACAGTTGTTCAGAGGTGATACAAAGTCTATTATTAAGAATGACAATTATTACAAATAAATGAAAGGTAAAACAGTTGTACAAAATTAAATTAATAAGGTAGTTGTTTAAGTATTCTCGTGGTTGATGAGCTCTAATGTAAGTAATAATTCAAAAGAGATGAAGCTAAGGCTGGAGAAGTGCAGTAATGAAGAGTGAGTACCATTCCATAGGGGTACTGTTCCACAGGGAGAGAAAACAAAAGGAGGAAAGGTGAGGGGGAGAGGCAGTAAGTACAACAGTTGATATTATGACTGTACAAATGACTGAAAGGGCAGCAGTTGTGGAAGTATCGATGGTAGGTCACTAAGAAGAGGGATTATGGGAGGGGCTATAAAAGAAGATTTAAATGGGGCACCCAAAGTACTTCATTATGTAGGAGATTATCAAACACTTCTCTGTGAATAAATGACTGAAAGGGCAGCAGTTGTGGAAGTATTGATGATAGGTCACTAAGAAGAGGGATTATGGGAGGGGCCCATAAAAGAGGATTTGTATGGGGCACCCATAGTACTTCAGTATGTAGGGGATGTGAATAAATGGAGGTTTAAGGTAATCTAGTCTGACAGCCTATTCCATAAACATTTAGGTAGTAATTTATGGAAATAAAATTAGTGCCAAAAGTGGTATTTATATCATGGTCTCTGGCATAATAATAATTTCCAGCACTACCATCTTTACTAGTGTGTAATCAAAACAAATAATGGAACAGCATAGTAGATTGATTGATACCAGAGCTAAAAATGTTCAAGCCACTTTGAAAGCAATCTTCTGAATGCATTTACTATAAATAGGTATTTTATTTCAAGAAGACTTACTGTACTATACTTCAAAAGTATGTCAGACAGTTATGGAAAAGTGCAGTGACAGCAGTCTGACACAATCTCTCAGGCACACTGTATCTAAACTCAGATATTAGTAATGTCTGAGAATTATGCGTTTGTGTCTGTTTGTGTGTACAGACAAGAGAATTATACAGAATTAAAATGTAATGTTTCGCTCTCTTAGTTTTTTTTTCTAGTACCATCATAAACGTTTGTCATACAGTAAGATTGTACCGAATCCATGAGACACATCTAAGTTTGGCAGCTGATTTCTCTGCTCCCACTTCATTGAACACAGCAACAGTGCTGTGATCTCACTGACAGTGACAGATCGTAGCATGTCCCTTGATAAAAGAGCAGAGAATGAAGGAATGGAATAACATATCTATCGTCAAGCAGTGCATTGTTCCACTAACTTTATGTATTGTTACTGAAGTCAGATTTGTGAATCACTTGTGCCAGGTATAAAGGCTGTAATGGAAAATTGTAGATCTTAAACCTTAGCTCTCTGCCTACGTCCTATACCACAAGAGTAAAGGTAATGTAAATTAGAAATCTAAGACTCTGCTGCTGGTAGTGTGTTTTGCGCAGTATGTGAAAAACGCCAGACGTACAGGCCATTTCCAACTTGACAACAGCAGCTGATGCCTTGCCCTAGTCCAGTGAGTCATCATAGCCACTGCATACAGCACATGAAACAACCCAGAATCCTAGAGTAGAAGCAGGCAGCAGTCATACCCAGCTTCATCCCAGGTGTGATACCAGTTGTACTTAAACCACTTCACCTGTCATCACCCAGAGTTCCCTGTCAGACTCTCCAAAATTGTCAGCAAAGATCTCTGCCAGATTTATATGTATAAATATATCTATATATATCTATATATATCTATATATATATATATATATATATATATATATATGTATATATATATATATATATACATACACAAACACACACACATGCATATATATGCTTGTACAGACTATGTGTGTATATATATATATATATATATATATATATATATATATATATATGTGTGTGTGTGTGTGTGTGTATGTGTGTATCTGTCTATGTCTCTCTCTCTCTTTATATACATGTTTTATATATATATATATATATATATATATATATATATATATATATATATGTATACACACACACACACACGTGTGTGTGTGTGTGTGTGTGTGTGTGTGTGTGTGTGTGTGTGTGTGTGTGTGTGTGTGTGTGTGTGAAAACGTCTGCACACCCTTGTTAAAATGCCAGGTTTTTCTGATATAAAAAAATGAGACCACAATAAATCATTTCAAAACTTTCCCCACCTTTAATGTGACCTATAACCTGTAAAATTCAATTGAAAAACAGACAAATCTGTTAGGGGAAAAAAATATACAAAATAAAAAACGTACAATAAGCTGGCTGCATAAGTGTGTACACCTTTAAACTAATACTTTGTTGAAGCACCTTTTGATTTAATTACAGCATTCAGTCTTCTTGGGTAGGAGTCTGTGAAGCCCGTGCACTGGTCCAGCAATCAAGGTGCCTCAATCCTCACCACTAACACCAGTGAGTGGTGTCTGTATAGGGAAAGGATAATAAATACACACACAGTAAAGTACAATTTCCCTTAAGAGCACACAGAGATCACAGTCAGTCTGGGGCTGGTTTCTCCCTTTCTCTCCAGGTCCCCAATAAGACTCCCCACTGGCACAGCTATAGGGTCTAGATCTCAGCCTAGTGGGCAAGCTAAAACCTCCAGCACCCTCTCTGTCCAACCAGTGCTTCGTATCCCTGCCCAAGTAGCTGACACACACACACACACACACACACACACACACACACACACACACACACACACACACACACACACACACACAGAGGCTCTCCTGCAGTGCCCACTTTTTGCCCAGTCTAAAAGGTAGTACCAGCTGCCACCACCCACTAATATCAGCTACTCAAAGGCCCTTCTGAAAGGGTGTCTAATTATTACTGTGCAATATTATTATCCAAATGGTAACTGTAACTGAACAGTCAAGGCTTATTATAGTGATTTGGTACAGTATCACTATATACATGCAATGTACTCTAGAGCTTAAATTAACTCTACATAAAACAGCCACAGTTGAAAGGTTTAAAAATATTTAATAATAAATAATAAAAACACAAGACAATACTTCTTACTACACAGTGCTAGTCAAGAGTTCAGAGATCACAGAGAAATACTTAAAATAATACCATAGAAAAGTTCCGACATCAACACAGAAAAACACTTAGTCTAACCCTCCTAATTCCTAGCTATTTCTAAGAGAAAACACAGTTCTGAATAACTCATATCTAGAGCAAGACAGTCCTGGTGATGTTGGATGTTCTCAAGACAAAATACTCTGAGCTCTCTGATTTTCTCTCTTTAAACTGATAACACAGAGCTGCTTCACATGACATCAATCTTCACACTTCTCTGGTGTTCCCAGGCTAACAGCAACTACATTTACATTCTTTACACCTGGTCAGCAACTAGAGAAATAAAGGACATTAATGCATGCAAATTCTAGCCATTAACTCTGGTCTTAAAACAATAGGCAGGATGTCTCTCTCTAGACATATCGGCTCCAAATTTTGACATCAAAGAATTGACTTATCAGCTTTGTTACAGCAGAGTGGACTGTTGTTAAATTTTTGCAGTTCAATATCCAATGCAGTCTTTTCACATTTAAGAGAACAAGCCTGTGGCTTACATTAATATTTACAAATGACAGAATTATCTACAAAATTCTATCTGGCTAGGCTGGCAGCCTTTACCTATCTTCACCCCCCCCCCCCCGGAGAACTCAAGCTAGCTTTTCAAGTGACCCTTGAGAAATGTTGCTTGAGAGGGTTAGGTCTATCTTAGTATACCTTACCCCATTCCCTCTCTTCAGAGATGATCTGTGTTGGCACTGCTAATCACACTGTGGTGCTGCACTGACACATCATATGCTTGCAACCCTAGGCTTCATCTTAGCAACTTGGCATTTTGCTAGCTGGCTCTGTTTCACCATGTTAGGGGGTTGTGATCTGTCAATACAGCAAATTTTCTTCCATACAGATAAGACTGAAGTTTCTGCAGTGCCCACACTATGGCTAGACATTGCTTTTCTACAGCTGCATAGCATTCCTCCCTGGGTTGGAGCCTATGACTGAGATAAACCACTGGGTGCTCTTCTCCCTCTGAAGAAATCTGGCTAAGTACAGCCCCCACCCCATGGTTCAAAGTATCTACCTGCACAACAGATTATTTGCTGTAATCTGGACTGGCTAACACAAGGGATCCTCCCAAAGCTTCTTTAAGCTTCTGGAATGCCTGCTCACATGCTGTGGTCCACACTAGCTTATCTGGCCTGTTCTTCCTTGTCAGGTCTGTGAGGGAAGCAGCTATGGTACTATAACTGGGGATGCACTTTCTGTAGTACCCTGCTGTCCCTAAGAATGCCCTTACCTGCTTTTTGGTCATAGGTGCAGGCCATTACTGAATGGCTTCCACTTTGGCAGGTTCTGGTCTGATCTTACCACTCTCAACTCTATGTCCCAGGTAGGAGAACTCTGCCATACTCACCTGACATTTCTGGGCTTAATGGCCAACCCTGCCCTCTGTAGTCTGCCCTGCACCTCCCTGACATGTTGAAGGTGCTCTTGCCAGGAATGGCTGTAGATGGCAATATCATCTAGGTAAGAAAAAGCAAACCCTCCTGCTCCTGCTAGGATATGATGTACCAGGCTCTGGAAAGTTGCTGGGCCATTTTTCATCCCAAAGGGCATTGTTTTGAACTCATACAAACCAAAATGAGTCACAAAGACTGATTCCTTTTAGCACTGGGAGTCAAGGGCACCTGCCAGTAACCCTTGGTAAGATCAATGGTTGTAAGATACTTAGCCCCACCCATCTGCTGTAGGGCCTCATCTGTCCTAGGCATAAGGTAAGCATCTGATTCTGTGTGACTATTCAATTTCCTGTAGTCCACACAGAATCTGGTGCTGCCATCCTTCTTTGGCAGCAGCACCACTGAGGTTTCCCAGTGAACATGTCCCCAAACTCCTGTAACACTGCTCAGATTTCTCGAACTTAGATAGGAGATAGCTGCTGGGACATTGCTACCCCTTCCACTGAGGTGTCAGTCTGAGCCTCACTGAGGAGATCAGTCACCAGATGTCCCTCAGACTCCTCCTGCAATCCAATGCAAATGCTCAGCACAAGGGCCTCCCTATCATGGTAAGGTTTTGTCATGTTAACATGGTACAATTTGTGCCCCTGCCTTCTGCCTAGCAGTTCCACCATGTTGTTAACATCACTTAATTTTCTTACCACCTTGTAGGGTCCCTCCCAAGCTGCTTGCAGCTTGTTGTGTCTGACAGAAATGAGAACCATTACCTGCTGCCTCAAAGCATAGCATAATCTCTAGCTCGAGCATTCCTGTCATACCACACCTTTTTCTGTTGTTGGGCTTCTGCCAGGTTGTACTGGGCTAAGCCCATGAGTTCCTGACCCTTGTCCTGAGGTTTAGGAAATATACCACAGCAGACTCCTTGTGAGGTTCACACTCATCTCAAATTAAATCTAGAGGTCCCCTCATCCTATGCCCATACAATAACACAAAGGGTGTAAACCCTGTGGATTCCTGGGGAACCTCTCTGTAAGCAAAAAACAGATGGGGCAGATATTTCTCCCACTCTCTGTTGAACTGGTTGGCAAATAACCTTAGCATGGACTTGTAACTTCTCAACAAGACCATTAGTCTGGGGGTGGCCTTCAGGTGCTTCACCCCACAGGACTTCCATTGACAAACCAGCAGGTCTGACAGGAAATTGGCACCTCTGTCAGTCTGTATTGCTTTTGGGAAACCTACCCTGCTGAAAATCTCTAAAAAAGGATTTGCCACCGTTTCTGCCTCAGGATATCGTGTAGCATAATCCACTACCACTAGGATATATATTTTCCCTGTGGAACTCGGTGTACACAGAGGCCCCACAATATCCACAGCTACCCTCTGGAATGGCTCTTCAATCGCAGGCAAAGGCATCAAAGGAGCTCTCACCTTGTCTCCTGCCTTGCCTACCTTTTGGCACTGCTCACAGGTCCTGCAGTACCCTGTTACATCTCTGGAAATTCCAGGCCAATAGAAGTTCTGAATAATATGTATCTTGGTATGTTTTATGCCCATATGTCCTGCAAAGGGAATATCATGGGCTATGGCTAGAAGTGCCAGATGGTAGGCTCTAGGCACTACCAACTGCTGTACTCTCTCACCTTCTCAGGGGTCAACTTTCTATACAGTAACCCTTTGTCCCAGTATACAGATTCCCCCTTCTCTTGAGAATCACGTACCTCCCTAGCTACCTGCCTCATTCCTTGCAATGTAGGGTCTGAGAGCTGAGCCTGTCCCAACTCTCTCTTTGTAACCCTTCCCAGCTCCCCTTCCACAGGAAGTCTGGCATCCTCTGACAGTGGTACCTCACTGTCAGTCTGGGTACTACTACTCACCTCTACCTTTGCAGCCATTCTGTCCAAGGGTACATCAGTACCCACAAGCAGCTGTGGCTCACATTCATTCTCACTGTTACAGAGTAGCTCCCTCCCTGAAGTAAACACTTCACCAGTCCTAGCTGCAAGTATGCAGTCTGTCTGGGTCTCCCCAGGCTGCCAGACCCACATGCTTGTCTCCAAGCCAGACTGCATGTAACTGCATGAGCACATGGTACTGCATTATCAAAATCATTTCCTATCAGGACATCTGCCAGGATATCTTCAAATGCACCTACTTGCTGGTTTCCTTTTCCACTCTCCCAGTGAAGGGGAACCCTAGTCAAAGGTATTTGGAATGGGGTCCCCTCCTAAAGCTTTGATTGGAATAGACTGCCCAGGCAAGTAGTGCTCCTCTATAACCATTGCAGGCTATACAATGGTTAGGTCAGAGGCTGTGTCTCTCTTAGCCATGGCCTCTTTTCCATTCACTACAATAGGATATAACCTCTTGTGGTAATTTGGTACCCTTGTTGTCCCAAGACAACCTACTATTGGCATTTTGTCTTTCCCACTTACTGGCTCTCTCACCTTTTGTACCCCATCTTGCCTTCGTGGACATCTGTATGCCACATGGCCCCACTGGTTGCATTCAAAACATTTAACCTTAGGTCCTGGACATGTATCTGGACTAGTGGCTTCCCTGCTACTGGCAGATTCTGTTGGGGCAGTCTGTGCTGCCCACCATGGGTTCCTTTAGACCCATGAGCAGTACTGGAGGTCCCTTTCCTGTGCAGGGAAGCCCTGCTTGCTAGGTATAGGTCTCCCATCTTCCCCAACTCATCTGAAGTAGCACATTGTCTATCAGCTAACCAGATCCTCATGTCCTCAGGCAAAGTGCTAAGGGCTTGTTCCCTCACCAAAAGGTCTGCTAGCTCTTCAGAAGTGGTGACCTGACATCCATTTACCCATCTATGAAAATAAGTGCTCAGTTCAGCAACATATTCACACACAGTTTCATCTGCCTTGTGTGTATGCTCACAAACCTTTTTCCTATAAGTTTCAGGTGTTAGCTTAAAACATTCTAACAACCATTGCTTAACAACAGTGTAATTAAAACAGTCAATGTCAGACATTTTAGACAACACAGTTACAGCTTTACCATGGAGTAAGGGAGTCAGGAACCATACCCAGAGCCTTTGGTCAACATCATACTGTTTAAATACCCTATATGAATGAAACTATCAAAATTATCCCCTTCTTTAAACTGCGGAAGAAATTTATTGACCTTTTGTGCTTCTGGGGTCCAGTTACTCCATTCCCCATTACCTTCATGACTCTGGCGAAGAGTCAGAATTTCCCTCTCATTCTGCCTGTGCCTCTCCTTTTCCTCAGCTTTGAGGAGTAGCAGTTTCTCATCCTCCTCAGCCTGCAGACATCTCAGTCTCTTAGCTGCCTCCAACTCAAGCTCCAGATGGATTTTTAAGTCCTCTGCAGAAAGGTTGATGCTGTCCATTCTCAGAGGGTATTACATCTCCACTGCCAGTCTGATTGTCCTCCTGGTTGCTATTTTCTGATGCAGCGGTGACCAAAGCTGCAATCATGTCTACCTTAGTCAGGTTTCCATGCACCAGTCCCTTAGCCTTGCACATTTCAGCCAGCTGGCTCCTTGTCAGCTTTCCATACTCCTCTGCTGACATTCTGCCTGCTCTCCATGACTAACTAAGCTAACAAAAGAAATAAAATAATAGTGATCTGTAATCTGTATTCACTGTGTGGCTGATTTAGAGTACAAAACACCTTCACTAATCACTGTACACAAGCTACAGGAATTCACTCTAACCACACCACTACAAGCCAATTAGTATTTGCCAACCAATTAATATGTGGTCTGGATATCCCACCACTGCCAAACAATTAATATGGATATCCCTCACTGGTGTCAGC
The DNA here is from genome assembly GCF_019279795.1 of Protopterus annectens. Taxonomy (NCBI): domain Eukaryota; kingdom Metazoa; phylum Chordata; order Ceratodontiformes; family Protopteridae; genus Protopterus; species Protopterus annectens. The sequence continues at coordinate 1,360,695,918 of NC_056743.1, forward strand.
GGTGAGGATTGAGGCTCATGTATACATATATATATATATATATATATATATATATATATATGTATATATATATATATATATATATATATATATATATATATATATATACATATAGATATATATGTATGTATGTATATATATATATATATATATATATATATATATATATATATATATTTGTGTGTGTGTGTACATTTTCTGTTTTCCATCCAGTCATCCAGGTACCTCTTAAAGAGGGCTAGTGAGGTACTCTGGTTGACATGGAGTGGAAGTCTAGTCCGCAGATGGAGGAGTTGTTGGAACACAAATTGATTTCGCCAACAAGTTTTATTAATGTCACAGACCAGGTTGAGGCTTTGCGTGTGGGTTGCACGAGTGAAGTTTGACTTATGGATATGCAGAAACACCATCAAGGCTGATATGGCCTTGTATGCCAGACATAGGTCACCTCTGAGCAGTCTGTACGAGACTGAGTAGAGGGACAGGGCTTTTAGCCTATCTGTACAGGACAGGTGTTTGAGACCCTGGATTTTCTGGGTCAGGAACCTCTCTGGTCTCTCCAACTGCTGCATGTGCTAGGCAAGGTACATGTCAAAGAGGGCATTGTACTTGATAATGGGTCTGGTAAGGGAGGAGTACAGGGATGTTATGACCTCCTTGTTCCTGGATGAAATACCCTTACTTATGAGGTGGGCCGTATAGAAAGCCTTCTGTACAATGGAGGCAACATGGTGGTCAAAAGTCAGGTTGCTATCAGCCTGGGTGCCCAAGTCCCTCACGACTGATTGTGTGATTAGTACGTTGTTATGAATGTGATAATTAATGGGGGACACCATTTTCCCCAAAGGGGATAATGATGCTTTCTTGGCATTCAGTCTGAGGTCATGATCCTGGCATTAGTCATTAGTTTGGTTAAGTCCCTCTTGGAGGATGTTCACATCACTAGGGGAATTTATAACAGTGCCCGCCTTACAGTCATCTGCAAACTTGGTCAGCCATAGACCACTGGTTTTGGTTTGCACCTCAGAATAGTAAATGCCAAACAGTAGAGGGCCCAAGACCGATCCTTGGGGTACGCCACTTGTTATGGGTTTACTACTAGAGGTGGCTTCCTCTATTTTGTCTGAGGGGGTTCTATCAGTAACCCAGTTAGCTACCCATCTGGTAACATATGGGTTGATGCCTAGCTGGGAGAGTTTATCTATTATGCCTGAGGTGGGAATAGTGTCAAAGGCTTTGGCCTGATCAAGGTAGGCAATGTGCACTGTCGTGCCCTCATCCATGGCTTTGGTGACTGTTTTGAAGTAGGTGACCAAGTTTAACAGGCATGATCTCCCTTTGACAAAACCAGACTGTGTTGGATAAAGATTTTGGAAGTTGCCAATGTCCTTCTTTATATAGTCAATAATAATGTGTTCCATGGCCTTGCAGATCAGGCTAGTTAGGCTGATGGTCCTACAATTGCCTGGGTCGGTGGATGCTCCACCTTTGTGCAGAGGGATGACAATGGCTGTCCTCCATTCTGATGAGATGAAGTTGGTGCACAGGCTTTGGTTGAATAGCGTGCCTAGTGGTGCTGAGAGCTCTTGCCTGAGTTCATGTAGGACACAGCCAGGGATGTTGTCGGGTCCAATGGAGGCTGTATTTTTTGCCTTTGAGAGGCCATGAATTACCCACTCACTCCCTGGTGTTGAGGGGAGGGGGAGGTGCTGGGGTTATTCCGGTTTACTGATGGGGGGATGGGGGGGGTGAAGTTTTCACTGAACTTGTCTGCCAGCAGGTTGGCTATATCTATGGTGTTTGTGTATGTGGTATTCTTGACCACCAATTCAGAGCAGATTTAGGAGTTACCTTTGAGATTGCAGATGTATATGAAGAAGGTCTTGTGATTGTCCTTAGTGGATGAGGCCAATTTGGACTTGAAGTTAGCTTTAGAGGATTTCACCAGTGATCTTATTTGCTTGTTCAGACAAAGGAGAAATTGCTTCCAACTTGGCACCTTCTCCTTCTTGGTCCTGGACAGCACTTTTTTCCTTTTATTATAGAGTCTGTTTATTGCTGCTGTCCACCAGACAGGTTTACTCTTCCTTGAGGAAGATAATTTGGTCCTGTCAGGTACTGCTGAGTCCATGCAGCTATATAGGTAGTTTTTTTGGTGTAGGCTTGGACATTAGTGCTTGATTCAACTGAAGGGATGGTGGCTGTGAAGCTGCTTATACCTGCTCTCAGGAGGGTGTATTCAGCTTTGGAAAAAGTTTTTGTTTGACCCTGGCAAAGGGGAGGGGGGTTCTGGAGAGATGGTGACTTTGAAAGTGATTGCTTCATGGTTGGATCTTACCAAGGAGGTAAAATCCTTCTTGGTAAGGTCTGATATATATATATATATATATATATATAGAGAGAGAGAGAGAGAGAGAGACAGAGAGATTTATTTATTTTACTTATTTATCATTTTTTGACTGTGAAAGTCTGGCTAGGGCAGAGCCTATTTTTAGAGGATGCCCCAAGAGAAACACTCCAGATGCATATGTTTGTAATGTGGGAGGAAACCACCACTGCACATATCTATATATAGCTATATATATATATATATATATATATATATATATAATCTCTCTCTCTCTCTATATATATATATATATATATATATAAACAAAAAATAATCTGTCAAAAGAAGATCAGATAACTAAATGCAAACAAAAATTTCTTTGATTATGCAAATAAGAGAAAAGCAAAGCAGAGCCGGTGTTGAGGGCTTTCGTTCTTTAATGGTGACAAGAACTTCTTCAGAAAAACAATTTTAGAAATGAGTATGCAACTGGTAAGCAGTACCTTAAATATAAGTAAGCAGTCAAGAAAATGTGAAAAAAACTTTAAATCAGGTGTAAATGATAAACTCAGCCTTTGAGCTGAGGAAGTTAAAAGGAAATAAAATGCTACAGACAACCAGTTAATTGTTTTAGTGAACCCGCAAAGTCTTTGAAACAATAGTTATTGGTGAGGGGGTTACCTCAACCACTGCAAAGCACACTTAGTATTCAGAGTTTCATTCTGTCTTGGGAAAACCTCTGTATTGAGGAATAACTGCCACTTTAACTCACGAAACTCCAGTAAAGTATCCACATCTCCATAAAATAAATCAGCTTGTTCTAAAACTAGAAATACAAATTTCTGGAACCCTGTGCATACTTGACTGTGTTTACTTAAAGCATGATTTGTCTCTTTATTACGTATGGCTGCACAGTGTTCTTTGATATGGCTTGACAGTTTCCCCGATGTCTTTCCTACATAAAAACTGTGGCAGGTAACACAAACCCCTGCATAAACCATGTTGATGCTATGATAGTTATCAATCTTTGGAAAACCATTGTATAGTTACAGTGCTGAAAAACATAGTTTGGACCATTGTAGATGAAACTGCAAACCACACACTAGCCGCAGGTGAACATGCCTGGAGATTTATCAGTGTCATTAGAATTTCCAATCGTAAATGGTGCATTTGAATGTTCAGATGAGGTCTGCTATGATTTAGTTCTCTTGTGTGAGAAAGTTGGCGAATTTCCTAATACTGAAGTTAACTCGTTGGTACTAGTATAATGTCCCAGTTTTAGAAATAATATCTCTAATAGGTTTCTGGTCTAAACAAATAGGAAGTGGAAAACTGGGGGTCTGAACTACATTACTCTCTTGATAGGTCTGCAAGGGGGTTCGGTTAAAAGCAGAACTTTGATTGTAAGACCAGAAAGCTTGTTCCAAACCAATACATAGAATGGGTGTTTGTTGACTGGGTGCTTGCTGAAACCCAAACTTGAGTATTGGTCGGAACTTAGAGTTGCATGACCCATTCAGTTCCATAAAGATACTCTAACAACAGCAGTGGATAATTTCTATTCACAAAAAGACTGCAGAGAACTCTGCTTTCCTGAATAAAGATGCAATTCCTATTAATGATAAGGGAGTATCTAATGAATTGCCCCCTTACAATATTTTTCTTCATAAGGAATGGATGCTGGCTTCTAAAATCTAAATAATTGTTGCAATAAGCCTTTTTTCAGAAAATGTTAGATTCCCAAGAAATATTATCCATGTTGAGAGTGATTTCAGTGTTCAAAAACTGAACCACCATGCCACATCCTGACATTTTAAAATTGAGGAAGGAAATGCTTTCTGAAAGGGACTTTATGATAAACAGTCGAGACTTTCAGATGTACCCTGCCACACAAAAAAGATGTCATCTATGTGTCGCTTCTACAGTTTTCTTTGTTGAAATCCTGGTAGATGAACCAGGGTGTTGATTTCCCACGCACTTAAAACCAGATTAGCATATGCTGGGGCCATTTTTGACCCTATTGCTACCCCATTAACTTGTTGGTAAACAACTCCATTAAAATGAAAACAGTTTCTTTGTAGCACACAAGAGATCAGGCCGCAAGTTGTTTCAATTTTACTATGTGAGAAAGTGGAATAAATGTGTAAGAATGTTTTAAAATACTCAAGACCATCAGTGTGTGGGATATTAGTGTAAAGTGATTCAATGTCCAACGTAACAAGAAATTTATCTTCATTTGTTGGTTGGTTAAGAAATAGTTCATTTAAAAAAGCCCAAGAGTCCTTTAAATAGAAAGGTGTGGTTTGGGCTATTGGATTAAGCAGTGAATCAATAAATTCAGAAATCTTCCCAGTCTTAGTCCATTTATTTGACACTATATGCCCCAAGTGAAAAGGAATCAGAAACAAATCTAACAGATAGTTACAAGTACTTATAAAATGATTCAAAGGCAGACAAGCCATCAAAAAGGAGGACACACACTTTAAAGCAATCTCAAAGTACACTGTTAGTATAAGGGGAGGACCTTTCCAGTTTCTTCTGTCAGTGACCAGTAAAATAAGCAGAGGAGATAAGACTGGGAGGAGCTTCTACGGCCAGGTATACAGACAATGAGACCGAGAGGAGCTTCCAAGGCCAGATATGCAACAGGGTCAGGCAGTTCAAAAGCCTCCAAGTACAAAACCACAACAGGAAAAATGTGAGTGTGTGTGTGTGTGTGGGGGGGGGGGGGTAAATTCAGAAGAGAGCTAATAAAAATGAAATAAAATCAGGGCCCAGTCAGAACACTTAGACCAAGGACAGAAACCCCAAAACACTACAGGCTATAAAAATGCCTTAAGTTAATATCTTTAATTTCAGATATAGAGCAAACACAACACAAAAAAAATGATTTAAAAGGTAAGGTAAATTAAATACTGTAAATGTAGCTTAATGTAGTCCAAATGCTTTATGCTTCAAACTTCCAAACTTCCAGCAGTTCCAGTTATGGCATACTGAGTCTTTCATATTATCGCATTACAAATCATAGGATCATAGGGTCATAGGAGATTACTACGCTAATGGCCCTGGGGCCCTTTCAAGCCTAGTCAAGAGTTTATCCCCAAAAGAAACCTCAATCAGCACGTGTCACCCTGTCATGAGGTATACAGGTGGAACCCGTGGGACAAATTTGTGGTTTCCCATTCACTCATCAAGGTTGTGTTTGAAGAGGGTCAGCAACATACTTTGTTTGATGTATATGGGGAGTCTATTCCAGAGATGGGGCAGCCTCTGGGAGACAAATCTGCCCCTCCAATAGGTTTTGTTAATGTCACATATTGGATTTAGGCCTTCTGATCGGATAATGCACGACAAGTTAGACTTACAGATATGGAGTATCTCGAGTAGAGCAGGGTCTGATATTGCCTTGTAGGTGAGACACAGATTGCCTCTGAGCAATCTGTACAATACCGAGTAGAGTGATAGTGATTTGAGCCTGTCCACATAGGACAGCTGCTAGAGGCTGTGTCTTGCACTACAGTTTGTGGACAATGTGCATTTGCTTTGTTCCAATATGTATAGTTTTGCAAGGGGCAGAAACAAACATAACACCCACAATATGAACAGAGCTGTGACTAATTGTCACTTATGAAACAATGTTTATCTCACAATAATCTGTTTTATGACTAATCTTAGATTCTGCCTTTCTGAGAGGGATGCTTCTGTTCAAAGACAGTGAATTGACACATATATATGGTGTGAACCACTGCCTTTTCTTCTGAATGATATTTCACCTCTTTGATTTAGAATTCTTTCTACTTGTGTTTACATCACTGCTGCATTTTCTGAATAAAACCTCATTCCATTTTGCTTTCTGGCTACCCTGGAGAGCACAAGTGGCCTGTCACTGTTCTGTTTCATTCCTTTGTTCTTTATTTTGACAGTGTGCATTAATTCATTTGCAGGATACTACATCATGTTTTAGCTGCCTAATGATATGGTAGTATTATGTGTGTGGTCATATTCTGACACTTCAACTTGATAGTCACTGTGTCACTGCGATGGCTCAGATCTGTGTGTTCAAAAGACTACTGACTTAGTAAGTTTTCTGTCTTGGACCTTTTCGTACTAGGCTGGTATGTACCATTTGTAGTTGGATATCATTCACACTGGGCTTTATACATGCATACTGAATTAGCTCTGTATGCACATACATGGAGGTGTGCTGTGTCAGCATGTAGCACATGTGCACTTTAACCAATAACCCTTTATAATGTGACAGGCTACTAACCTTTATCCTGTTCTGGAAAAAAGATTGCATGTTTCGCTCCTCAGCTCTTTCTGCTGTTGTGTCATTGTACATAGGGTCATAGATACTTACAAGGTCAGTGATCTGTGAGCATCTTATGTAGGGTTAAATTTCCATGGCAGTCTTTAGCCCTTAAATTTACATGCGCGCTTTTTCGCTTGTATTCAACTCAGCACAGCTCCTCGTGGTGTCCTGCAGAGTTCTACAAGCAGCAGAGAGCAAAAGAGTGACTTTTTCCTGATTTAAGTATTTTTTTCTGGCTTTTTGATTATTTACTGCTTAGCGACTGCATTTTCGCCTGTTTATACAGCTCTGCATTCTATTTAAACTGTTTTTGTGTTGATTAACTGTTTTGCACTTTTAAAAAAGTTATTTGTTGCTTAATTTTACCTGTAGGCTAACACACTCAAGTGCGCTAGCCGTTTAAAAGCATTTATAGCATTTACTGTCTGTTTTTCCTCTGTTTTCTGCAAAAAAAAAAAAAAAAAATCTTATTTTCCCGCCTTACTGAACTACAATAGTCCAGTCTTCAGAGTTTGCTGATCTCTGGGCTTTGGCTTGGTTCCTGTGCTATTCCATATCCTTATTTGGATAACGGGAAGCTTCTTTGTTCACCAGTGGGAGTGGGGAGCACTGAGCAGCCTATTTGTCCCTAGAGCAGTGGTTCCAGCCAGAAACTTGTAGTCTATCGGCCATTTTGGGTCAATTCCTAGCTCTTTTCAACCCCCTGCTATAAAGCCCGCTTTAGCGCGCTTTTGCGTGATTTAGCGCGGAGTTGCCCATAGAGCACCATCGGGCAGTGCCGGTTAAACAAGGTTAAACTATTTCTGGCTCCGTAAAGTCTGCTCTTCAATTTTTCCCTTAGAACTTCTCTACTTGCAATCTAAACAGTCTATTCTCTATCTCAAAAGCTCAGCACTTGCTCCTAAAGCATTTTTATATAGGTAAAGTACTTGTATACTAAACAAAGTACTACATTAGCCTAGAATCCCCTTGAGTACCCATTTCCCTATAGGTCCCTTCTGACTCAGTTACGCAGCAAACTTTTTCTAGCATGTCGAAGGGTCAGTTGCTAGCGTCCTCTCCTGTTCAGCTGGTGAATCTGGGCATCTTGAAGCAATGTTACAATTGCCTCATGTACACAGACAACCCACTCCTTCTCCCACAAAACACAAATACATGTGAGAGATGCAACTATATAGCCAAACTGGAGGCTGAGCTCTCTCAACTCAGGACCGGCAAGACCAGACAGGAGGAGAAGGAAACCACGCACACCACAAACCCAGTTTCACATAGAACTATCACAACTGCAAAACAAACACATAAACACACAAAGACATACTCGGAGGCACTGATCAAAAATCTACCAAAACTACAGAGGCCTCCAAAGCAGACACCCAAGCAACTGCCACCTCAAGACATAAGACATGCAACACATAGTTCTCAAAGTCAGTGTGCTAAACAGTCACAGCCCTTAAGGCCAAACACAATGCCAGACACACTTGTTATAGGTGACTCCATAGTCAGACACACTGACGTCCCACTCACCAGACTGAACAAGGAAAAGATCACAGTAAGCTGCCTGTCAGGCGCTAGAATCCGCCACATAACACAAGCACTCAGGTCACTCCACAGCAAGTATAAGTATGACTCAGTCATTGTCCATGCCGGTGTGAACGACCTGAGATGTACCTCCCTGGACTACATGAAAAGAGACATAGAGGAGCTCTCAGATTATGTAGCCCAGAGCGGTATGACCCTGACCCTGAGCAGTATCCTACCCTCACCAAGAATGATGCCACAATACAGAGACAAAATGAACAGCTTTAATAATTGGCTTAATTAGTGGTGTCATTCTAAGGATCAATGTCTGTCTGCCTGGGATGACATGCTTGACAAGCCATGCTGCTTCGCAAGGGACGGCTTGCACCTGTCACCCCTGGGCTTCCAGATATTGGCAAAGGCTCTTGCCATCCCATAGTGCCTTTTTTAGGCAAGGCTCAAATGATAAACCTACCGCCCTAGAAAACAAAAATGGAGAAAAACTAAGGGTAATACTGCTCAATGCCAGAAGTCTAAACCTCAAGATGCACGCCCTCGAAGCCCTCCTCAGTATAGAGAACATCGATGTCTGTGCTGTGACTGAAACCTGGTTCAAGGCTCCTGAGAGCACCCCAGCACTATCAGGTTATACCTCATATCATGCGTTCCGGCCCCAAAATCCGGACCGAACCACAAAAGGAGGGGGAGTATCCATATTCATAAAGGATACCCACACCTCCAGGTTAGTGGCAACGCACGAAGCATCGGAGACCATCCAGGTGCAATTAACCATAGGTAAAACTGCCCTACAGTTTGTAACATGCTACAGACCACCTTCTCAAACTCAGGAAACCCACACAGCCTTCCTGAAGACACTGGAGAGTATGAATGTCTCTCCAAACACCATCATATTGGGTGACTTCAACTACCCAAACATAGACTGGGAACATTACTCAAGCCCCAACACCCTAGCCCAAAGGTTCCTTGAGTTCATAAACTCAAATGCTATGGAACAACTAGTCACCATTCCCACAAGAGGAGAAAATATACTAGACCTGATCATCACAAACATGGGGACAAAATGCTCCACACGGAAGTATATCCCTCATTGGTGAGATCAGACCATAAATTAATCTCACTGGAGATCCACATCCCGCCCCACCCCAGCAAAAGACCACAGTGAAGAACTTCTCAAAAGCAAACTTCACACTTCTTAAGACTGGAGTGGTATCCTTCAAGGCCCCTGAGCCAGTGGAAACCACAACCCACGCTGCTGAAACCCTTACAAATGCCTTCTACGAGCACCTCCAGGAATGTATGGATCAAGCAATCCCTAATAAAATCAAGACCCTTTCCACCAAAGGCAGGCGCCGGTCTGGTGGACCCCAGCCATAAACAAACTCTACAACAAGAGGAGAAAGCTACTACATGACAGAGCAAAATCCCTAAAAGGGAAGGCATCTCTGATCAATACTAGCAAAAAACTACGATCACTCATAAAATCATCCAAGGCCAACTTTGAGAGAAAAATCGCTAATGACACAAAAGACAATCATAAGGCCTTCTTTAGCTATGTTAGAAACCTGGGTGGAAACTCCCAGGCTCAGAATTAGTCCAAAATGATAAAAAAATCACTGAACCCACAGACATTGCCAACATACTGGCAGACAGGTTCAGTGCAAATTTCTCCCTCCCCCCCAAAAGGAAAAATATCTATCCCACCAGAGTCTAGCCTCCAAAACATCTCAGATGCCCAGGTGAGAGCTGCTCTCTCTAAAGCAAAAAACACAGCATCAATGGGACCGGACGGTGTCCCCGGCTGTGTGCTACACAAACTCAATGAGGAACTAAACCCACACATAAGGCTACTGTTTAATCTTAGCCTTACTACAGGATACGTACCCAAAGAATGGCGTACGGCAACTGTGGTCCCACTCCACAAAGGCGGTGCTTCTACGGACCCTGGAAATTACCACCCCATAAGCTTGACGAGCCTTGTCTGCAAAGCTATGGAGAGGATCATAATGGAACTCATAAATAAAGACATTGGGGACCTACAGACACTGGATCCTACCCAATTTGGCTTTGTCAAGGGCAGATCCTGCCTCTTGAACTTGGTAGACTTTTTCGAAACAGTCACTAAGGCCATTGATGAGGGAAAGGCAGTTCACACAGCCTACCTTGACCTAGCAAAAGCGTTTGACACAAAACCCCACTCAGGCATCATAGAAAAGCTCACCAGCTTAGATGTAAACCCATGTGTCACAAGATGGGTTGCAAACTGGCTCAAGGACAGAACACACAGGGTTAGAGTTGCTGGTGCCATGTCAGACTCTAAGCCGGTCACGAGCGGTGTCCCACAGGGCTCAGTCCTGGGCCCCCTCTTGTTCAGCATTTATTTTTCTGAAGTGCAGGCAAACATAGGGGGATTGTGGCTGACAAAATTTGCAGATGACTGCAAACTGGGCACCATAATTGACACTCCATCAGACACAGACATCCTCCAGAGAGGTCTCATAGAAATGGATAACTGGTGCCAGAGCCATGGCCTTAAGCTAAATGCCAAAAAATGTATAGTCATACCCTTTGGGAAAAACAAGGTAACCCCTAATTACCACATAGGTGGTAATCCATTAAACATTAAATAACTCAGAGACAGACCACACAAGGATATACTGGAGCATGGGAATGCTTCCTCTGTTAGCGAGGGACTGAGGTGCTAAACCAGGCCTGAACTAAGAATTATCCATCCATTCATCCAAATTATATTTGAATAGTGTAAGAGACATACATCGCTTTATGTGGAGTGGAAGACACGTCCATAGAAAACGTATTCTCTGTGATACAAACTTGTCTCTCTAATATGTTCTATTCATTTTGAAAATGAGATTGAGATCTCTTCGGTTGGTGTTTATTATACCATTAGACTTATAAATGTATAATAGATTTGACAGAATAGGCTCAGTTGAAGCTCCATACATAAGGCAGAGGTTGCCTCTCAGTAGCCTGTATGACACTGACTAGAGGGATTCATTATGTCACAAGAGGCCTAAGGTCCCACTAACCAGACAAACATGATTACAATCTAGTGGAGAGGAGATTGATCTGAGGTGCTCCACCCAGAAGTATATGCAGAGACATGAATGAACTTTCAGTGGCATAACAAGTAGCACACACACTTTGATGCAAAAGACTGTAGGTTCTATTCTCATACCAGGAAGATTGACTGCTGATACTGCAGTGCAGCACAAGGGGGTTCTGAACTCCTGAGGGTGCTATTTGTTGGATGAGATGTTACACTGAGGCCCCATCTGCTTGAGCTGGTGGTAGCTCAGGTGGCTGTAAAAGATCCAATGACCTCTAGCAAATAGAGTAGGAGACGTTCCCTGATGCCCTGGCAAATCTTCCCCTAGTAGTATAAATACTGCATTGGGTCTTTACTGAAAAGAAGCTAATAGTCTAGTCAGACTAACTCAGTCAAAAAAGGATAAAAAAAAAAAAAAAAGAGTGTCAGAGGCAGGAAAGACATTGGTCTTGAGTAGTATCTTACCTCCACCAAAAAATACCTAGATACCAAAACAAGATAACTGGCTTTACCAACTGGCTAAGAAACTGGTGTCATTCTACAGCTTCTCTATATGTGTTAGCTTGGGATGAGATGGTAGATGAGACTTCCTGTTTCACAAGTGATGGCTAATACTGCTAATACCAGGGCTTCCTCATACATGCTACATCCTCTGCCATTCTCATAGTGCCATTTGAGACAGATTATTCCAACACAGCAAACTTAAACCCAAAGTGGGACACCACCATGGTAGCACTACTCAATGCTAGTAGTCTAAACTGAAAGATGCCAGAACTTGCTACCCTATTGTAACTCAAACACATTCATATCCATGGACTTACTGAGACATAGTTTCAAAGAAATGGCATCACTCCCTCTATACCAGGGTTTAGTGCCGCTCATGCCTTTAGGCCATTTACTAACTGTGTGGGACTATCCGCATTTGTAAGAAACATGATCACCTCATGTCAAATTCCTTATGACTCTAACCTGATGCTACTACAAACTTAAATATTACTTCATTGTTAGCTACACATTCCCATTAATGTCAGATAAAGATCTTGGAAATAACACTATTAACGGGTTAAATATCAAACCAAATACTTTCTTGCTCAAGTATGTCAGTTACCCAAGCATAGACTGAGCATATCCATTCTGAGATATGTAAGTGTGATAGAGATTCATAGTGGTAGTATGGTACCACTAAGAGTTACTGAAATAATTAGTAACGGATGACTGCAAAACAGTGCACACCCCATATCTAGACCAAAATGCAAAATAATTTGTAGCCTATTTGATGTTTCTGTAAGTAACTTTTTCTGCTTGCATTGTTTTGCATTTCTGATATTTTATTTAAAGTGGTTTGAATCTTGTCATAAGAGGGGTTGATGTTATATTATGAAACCAATGTACTATAACTGTGTCCCACATAATTCAGACTTGACTTGTGCATATGTACCAGACATATGTGTATCTCATTAAACTATTTGAGTAAGTGCAACCTAAATATCAAGAGGACATTGCAAAAGATTAAAGTAAGAGCTTTTGTTTTTCATGTCATTAGAAAGACAGAATGCCAAAAACAGTACATTTCCATTTCATGAAGATAGCATAACTGGCAAAGTATTATTATTTTGATATGGGAATACAGCTCAAAACTTTCTGACTTAGATTTGCAGATGTGTATTCAAATAATTAACCTTGAGTCAAATATCCTATTGTAGGTACACAGAGTTTTAAGCATATCATAAATGAATGCTTGCCTCTTAGGAGTCCAAAATTTCAAAAAATGTCCATTTTTTTTATATTTTTGGTTTGCTCTTTATAAAATTTGTGGTTTTCCAAATGATGACATGCATTTTCATTTCAGACTCCATAGCTTTAGGAAAGTGCATGCTAATGCAAATCTGTTATTCTAACTGCTTTCTAAGTTTAAAGGAGTAATATTTAAAACCTGTCCTGGGTTTTGAGCCTTTGTCCACACATTATTTTTGGCTTTGTCAAGAATTCTTATACTAAGTGGTTGAGAGAGATATGAATGTATAGATTTGTGAGATATTATGACTGAGAGCTGCACTTTTCAAATGATGACACCACACACAATGTAGAGGCAGGCCCAACTTTGTTTAAGGGAAGGCCCAAGCTAGTTTGAAAACTTTTATGTATTACTACTCTAACTATTTTGTATTGTTTTTACAGGAGATTATGCTAAACAAAGACGAACAATACATTTTATAATGCTGCGGTCTCCATGTTATCAAGGTTAGTATATCTCACATCCATCACTTTGCTCCCCACCTTCAGATCCCTTTCCTATTATATTTTGCAAATATATGCATAACTGTACGTATAGTGTAATTCACTACTGTATACATAAATGATGTTGCTTCTGCATGTTTACTGTTTTGTTTAATACATATTATTAATTACTGTGCGTCTATTATGCTTGTTATCTGTACACTCCACTGCTGAGACTGAAACTGGTCAGTGTTGATCAATCCTTATCTTAGTTAACTAACTAATATGTATATTTGACTGTAACTACTAAAAGAATAATGGTAGGGACTGTTTTTCTACACTACAGTATATACGGTTTGCAATTATTTTTATATTACATTTGTTAACACTGTAAGTACACCATTTTAAAGACTCTTTTCAGCCATGAACCAGGCCTAAAGGGCAAAAAAAAAACATAGTCGTTACAACATAAAATGTACAACAGTTGTTCAGAGGTGATACAAAGTCTATTATTAAGAATGACAATTATTACAAATAAATGAAAGGTAAAACAGTTGTACAAAATTAAATTAATAAGGTAGTTGTTTAAGTATTCTCGTGGTTGATGAGCTCTAATGTAAGTAATAATTCAAAAGAGATGAAGCTAAGGCTGGAGAAGTGCAGTAATGAAGAGTGAGTACCATTCCATAGGGGTACTGTTCCACAGGGAGAGAAAACAAAAGGAGGAAAGGTGAGGGGGAGAGGCAGTAAGTACAACAGTTGATATTATGACTGTACAAATGACTGAAAGGGCAGCAGTTGTGGAAGTATCGATGGTAGGTCACTATGAAGAGGGATTATGGGAGGGGCTATAAAAGAAGATTTAAATGGGGCACCCATAGTACTTCATTATGTAGGAGATTATCAAATACTTCTCTGTGAATAAATGACTGAAAGGGCAGCAGTTGTGGAAGTATTGATGATAGGTCACTAAGAAGAGGGATTATGGGAGGGGCCCATAAAAGAGGATTTGTATGGGGCACCCATAGTACTTCAGTATGTAGGGGATGTGAATAAATGGAGGTTTAAGGTAATCTAGTCTGACAGCCTATTCCATAAACATTTAGGTAGTAATTTATGGAAATAAAATTAGTGCCAAAAGTGGTATTTATATCATGGTCTCTGGCATAATAATAATTTCCAGCACTACCATCTTTACTAGTGTGTAATCAAAACAAATAATGGAACAGCATAGTAGATTGATTGATACCAGAGCTAAAAATGTTCAAGCCACTTTGAAAGCAATCTTCTGAATGCATTTACTATAAATAGGTATTTTATTTCAAGAAGACTTACTGTACTATACTTCAAAAGTATGTCAGACAGTTATGGAAAAGTGCAGTGACAGCAGTCTGACACAATCTCTCAGGCACACTGTATCTAAACTCAGATATTAGTAATGTCTGAGAATTATGCGTTTGTGTCTGTTTGTGTGTACAGACAAGAGAATTATACAGAATTAAAATGTAATGTTTCGCTCTCTTAGTTTTTTTTTCTAGTACCATCATAAACGTTTGTCATGCAGTAAGATTGTACCGAATCCATGAGACACATCTAAGTTTGGCAGCTGATTTCTCTGCTCCCACTTCATTGAACACAGCAACAGTGCTGTGATCTCACTGACAGTGACAGATCGTAGCATGTCCCTTGATAAAAGAGCACAGAATGAAGGAATGGAATAACATATCTATCGTCAAGCAGTGCATTGTTCCACTAACTTTATGTATTGTTACTGAAGTCAGATTTGTGAATCACTTGTGCCAGGTATAAAGGCTGTAATGGAAAATTGTAGATCTTAAACCTTAGCTCTCCGCCTACATCCTATACCACAAGAGTAAAGGTAATGTAAATTAGAAATCTAAGACTCTGCTGCTGGTAGTGTGTTTTGCGCAGTATGTGAAAAACGCCAGACGTACAGGCCATTTCCAACTTGACAACAGCAGCTGATGCCTTGCCCTAGTCCAGTGAGTCATCATAGCCACTGCATACAGCACATGAAACAACCCAGAATCCTAGAGTAGAAGCAGGCAGCAGTCATACCCAGCTTCATCCCAGGTGTGATACCAGTTGTACTTAAACCACTTCACCTGTCATCACCCAGAGTTCCCTGTCAGACTCTCCAAAATTGTCAGCAAAGATCTCTGCCAGATTTATATGTATAAATATATCTATATATATCTATATATATATATATATATATATATATATATATATATATATATACATACACAAACACACACACATGCATATATATGCTTGTACAGACTATGTGTATATATATATATATATATATATATATATATATATATATATGTGTGTGTGTGTGTATGTGTGTATCTGTCTATGTCTCTCGCTCTCTTTATATACATGTTTTATATATATATATATATATATATATATATATATATATATATATATATATATGTATATACACACACACATGTGTGAAAACGTCTACACACCCTTGTTAAAATGCCAGGTTTTTGTGATATAAAAAAATGAGACCACAATAAATCATTTCAAAACTTTCCCCACCTTTAATGTGACCTATAACCTGTAAAATTCAATTGAAAAACAGACAAATCTGTTAGGGGAAAAAAATATATAAAATAAAAAACATACAATAAGCTGGCTGCATAAGTGTGTACACCTTTAAACTAATACTTTGTTGAAGCACCTTTTGATTTAATTACAGCATTCAGTCTTCTTGGGTAGGAGTCTGTGAAGCCCGTGCACTGGTCCAGCAATCAAGGTGCCTCAATCCTCACCACTAACACCAGTGAGTGGTGTCTGTATAGGGAAAGGATAATAAATACACACACAGTAAAGTACAATTTCCCTTAAGAGCACACAGAGATCACAGTCAGTCTGGGGCTGGTTTCTCCCTTTTTCTCCAGGTCCCCAATAAGACTCCCCACTGGCACAGCTATAGGGTCTAGATCTCAGCCTAGTGGGCAAGCTAAAACCTCCAGCACCCTCTCTGTCCAACCAGTGCTTCGTATCCCTGCCCAAGTAGCTGACACACACACACACACACACACACACACACACACACACACACACACACACACACACACACACACACACACAGAGGCTCTCCTGCAGTGCCCATTTTTTGCCCAGTCTAAAAGGTAGTACCAGCTGCCACCACCCACTAATATCAGCTACTCAAAGGCCCTTCTGAAAGGGTGTCTAATTATTACTGTGCAATATTATTATCCAAATGGTAACTGTAACTGAACAGTCAAGGCTTATTACAGTGATTTGGTACAGTATCACTATATACATGCAATATACTCTAGAGCTTAAATTAACTCTACATAAAACAGCCACAGTTGAAAGTTTTAAAAATATTTAATAATAAATAATAAAAACACAAGACAATACTTCTTACTACACAGTGCTAGTCAAGAGTTCAGAGATCACAGAGAAATACTTAAAATAATACCATAGAAAAGTTCCGACATCAACACAGAAAAACACTTAGTCTAACCCTCCTAATTCCTAGCTATTTCTAAGAGAAAACACAGTTCTGAATAACTCATATCTAGAGCAAGACAGTCCTGGTGATGTTGGATGTTCTCAAGACAAAATACTCTGAGCTCTCTGATTTTCTCTCTTTAAACTGATAACACAGAGCTGCTTCACATGACATCAATCTTCACACTTCTCTGGTTTTCCCAGGCTAACAGCAACTACATTTACATTCTTTACACCTGGTCAGCAACTAGAGAAATAAAGGACATTAATGCATGCAAATTCTAGCCATTAACTCTGGTCTTAAAACAATAGGCAGGATGTCTCTCTCTAGACATATCGGCTCCAAATTTTGACATCAAAGAATTGACTTATCAGCTTTTTTACAGCAGAGTGGACTGTTGTTAAATTTTTGCAGTTCAATATCCAATGCAGTCTTTTCACATTTAAGAGAACAAGCCTGTGGCTTACATTAATATTTACAAATGACAGAATTATGTACAAAATTCTATCTGGCTAGGCTGGCAGCCTTTACCTATCTTCACCCCCCCCCCCCCGGAGAACTCAAGCTAGCTTTTCAAGTGACCCTTGAGAAATGTTGCTTGAGAGGGTTAGGTCTATCTTAGTATACCTTACCCCCATTCCCTCTCTTCAGAGATGATCTGTGTTGGCACTGCTAATCACACTGTGGTGCTGCACTGACATATCATATGCTTGCAACCCTAGGCTTCATCTTAGCAACTTAGCATTTTGCTAGCTGGCTCTGTTTCACCATGTTAGGGGGTTGTGATCTGTCAATACAGCAAATTTTCTTCCATACAGATAAGACTGAAGTTTCTGCAGTGCCCACACTATGGCTAGACATTGCTTTTCTACAGCTGCATAGCATTCCTCCCTGGGTTGGAGCCTATGACTGAGATAAACCACTGGGTGCTCTTCTCCCTCTGAAGAAATCTGGCTAAGTACAGCCCCCACCCCATGGTTCAAAGTATCCACCTGCACAACAAATTCTTTGCTGTAATCTGGACTGGCTAACACAAGGGATCCTCCCAAAGCTTCTTTAAGCTTCTGGAATGCCTGCTCACATGCTGTGGTCCACACTACCTTATCTGGCCTGTTCTTCCTTGTCAGGTCTGTGAGGGAAGCAGCTATGGTACTATAACTGGGGATGCACTTTCTGTAATACCCTGCTGTCCCTAAGAATGCCCTTACCTGCTTTTTGGTCATAGGTGCAGGCCATTACTGAATGGCTTCCACTTTGGCAGGTTCTGGTCTGATCTTACCACTCTCAACTCTATGTCCCAGGTAGGAGAACTCTGCCATACTCACCTGACATTTCTGGGCTTAATGGTCAACCCTGCCCTCTGTAGTCTGCCCTGCACCTCCCTGACATGTTGAAGGTGCTCTTGCCAGGAATGGCTGTAGATGGCAATATCATCTAGGTAAGAAAAAGCAAACCCTCCTGCTCCTGGTAGGATATGATGTACCAGCCTCTGGAAAGTTGCTGGGCCATTTTTCATCCCAAAGGGCATTGTTTTGAACTCATACAAACCAAAATGAGTCACAAAGACTGATTCCTTTTAGCACTGGGAGTCAAGGGCACCTGCCAGTAACCTTTGGTAAGATCAATGGTTGTAAGATACTTAGCCCCACCCATCTGCTGTAGGGCCTCATCTGTCCTAGGCATAAGGTAAGCATCTGACTCTGTGTGACTATTCAATTTCCTGTAGTCCACACAGAATCTGGTGCTGCCATCCTTCTTTGGCAGCAGCACCACTGAGGTTTCCCAGTGAACATGTCCCCAAACTCCTGTAACACTGCTCAGATTTCTCGAACTTAGATAGGAGATAGCTGCTGGGACATTGCTACCCCTTCCACTGAGGTGTCAGTCTGAGCCTCACTGAGGAGATCAGTCACCAGATGTCCCTCAGACTCCTTCTGCAATCCACTGCAAATGCTCAGCACAAGGGCCTCCCTATCATGGTAAGGTTTCGTCATGTTAACATGGTACAATTTGTGCCCCTGCCTTCTGCCTAGCAGTTCCACCATGTTGTTAACATCACTTAATTTTCTTACCACCTTGTAGGGTCCCTCCCAAGCTGCTTGCAGCTTGTTGTGTCTGACAGAAATGAGAAGCATTACCTGCTGCCTCAAAGCATAGCATAATCTCTAGCTCGAGCATTCCTGTCATACCACACCTTTTTCTGTTGTTGGGCTTCTGCCAGGTTGTACTGGGCTAAGCCCATGAGTTCCTGACCCTTGTCCTGAGGTTTAGGAAATATACCACAGCAGACTCCTTGTGAGGTTCACACTCATCTCAAATTAAATCTAGAGGTCCCCTCACCCTATGCCCATACAATAACACAAAGGGTGTAAACCCTGTGGATTCCTGGGGAACCTCTCTGTAAGCAAAAATCAGATGGGGCAGATATTTCTCCCACTCTCTGTTGAACTGGTTGGCAAATAACCTTAGCATGGACTTGTAACTTCTCAACAAGACCATTAGTCTGGGGGTGGCCTTCAGGTGCTTCACCCCACAGGACTTCCATTGACAAACCAGCAGGTCTGACAGGAAATTGGCACCTCTGTCAGTCTGTATTGCTTTTGGGAAACCTACCCTGCTGAAAATCTCTAAAAAAGCATTTGCCACCGTTTCTGCCTCAGGATATCGTGTAGCATAATCCACTACCACTAGGATATATATTTTCCCTGTGGAACTCGGGGTACACAGAGGCCCCACAATATCCACAGCTACCCTCTGGAATGGCTCTTCAATCACAGGCAAAGGCATCAAAGGAGCTCTCACCTTGTCTCCTGCCTTGCCTACCTTTTGGCACTGCTCACAGGTCCTGCAGTACCCTGTTACATCTCTGGAAATTCCAGGCCAATAGAAGTTCTGCATAATATGTATCTTGGTATGTTTTATGCCCATATGTCCTGCAAAGGGAATATCATGGGCTATGGCTAGAAGTGCTAGATGGTAGGCTCTAGGCACTACCAACTGCTGTACTCTCTCACCTTCTCAGGGGTCAACTTTCTATACAGTAACCCTTTGTCCCAGTATACAGATTCCCCCTTCTCTTGAGAATCACGTATCTCCCTAGCTACCTGCCTCATTCCTTGCAATGTAGGGTCTGAGAGCTGAGCCTGTCCCAACTCTCTCTTTGTAACCCTTCCCAGCTCCCCTTCCACAGGAAGTCTGGCATCCTCTGACATTGGTACCTCACTGTCAGTCTGGGTACTACTACTCACCTCTACCTTTGCAGCCATTCTGTCCAAGGGTACATCAGTACCCACAAGCAGCTGTGGCTCACATTCAGTCTCACTGTTACAGAGTAGCTCCCTCCCTGAAGTAAACACTTCACCAGTCCTAGCTGCAAGTATGCAGTCTGTCTGGGTCTCCCCAGGCTGCCAGACCCACATGCTTGTCTGCAAGCCAGACTGCATGTAACTGCATGAGCACATGGTACTGCATTATCAAAATCATTTCCTATCAGGACATCTGCCAGGATATCTTCAAATGCACCTACTTGCTGGTTTCCTTTTCCACTCTCCCAGTGAAGGGGAACCCTAGTCAAAGGTATTTGGAATGGGGTCCCCTCCTAAAGCTTTGACTGGAATAGACTGCCCAGGCAAGTAGTGCTCCTCTATAACCATTGCAGGATATACAATGGTTAGGTCAGAGGCTGTGTCTCTCTTAGCCATGGCCTCTTTTCCATTCACTACAATAGGATATAACCTCTTGTGGTAATTTGGTACCCTTGTTGTCCCAAGACAAACTACTATTGGCATTTTGTCTTTCCCACTTACTGGCTCTCTCACCTTTTGTACCCCACCTTGCCTTCGTGGACATCTGTATGCCACATGGCCCCACTGGTTGCATTCAAAACATTTAACCTTAGGTCCTGGACATGTATCTGGACTAGTGGCTTCCCTGCTACTGGCAGATTCTGTTGGGGCAGTCTGTGCTGCCCACCATGGGTTCCTTTAGACCCATGAGCAGTACTGGAGGTCCCTTTCCTGTGCAGGGAAGCCCTGCTTGGTAGGTATAGGTCTCCCATCTTCCCCAACTCATCTGAAGTAGCACATTGTCTATCAGCTAACCAGATCCTCATGTCCTCAGGCAAAGTGCTAAGGGCTTGTTCCCTCACCAAAAGGTCTGCTAGCTCTTCAAAAGTGGTGACCTGACATCCACTTACCCATCTATGAAAATAAGTGCTCAGTTCAGCAACATATTCACACACACTTTCATCTGCCTTGTGTGTATGCTCACAAACCTTTTTCCTATAAGTTTCAGGTGTTAGCTTAAAACATTCTAACAACCATTGCTTAACAACAGTGTAATTAAAACAGTCAATGTCAGACATTTTAGACAACACAGTTACAGCTTTACCATGGAGTAAGGGAGTCAGGAACCATACCCAGAGCCTTTGGTCAACATCATACTGTTTAAATACCCTATATGAATGAAACTATCAAAATTATCCCCTTCTTTAAACTGCGGAAGAAATTTATTGACCTTTTGTGCTTCTGGGGTCCAGTTACTCCATTCCCCATTACCTTCATGACTCTGGCGAAGACTCAGAATTTCCCTCTCATTCTGCCTGTGCCTCTCCTTTTCCTCAGTTTGAGGAGTAGCAGTTTCTCATCCTCCTGAGCCTGCAGACATCTCAGTCTCTCAGCTGCCTCCAACTCAAGTCTCTTTAGCTCCAGATGGATTTTTAAGTCCTCTGCAGAAAGGTTGATGCTGTCCATTCTCTGAGGGTGGTACATTTCCACTGCCAGTCTGATTGTCCTCCTGGTTGCTATTTTCTGATGCAGCGGTGACCAAAGCTGCAATCATGTCTACCTTAGTCAGGTTTCCATGCACCAGTCCCTTAGCCTTGCACATTTCAGCCAGCTGGCTCCTTGTCAGCTTTCCATACTCCTCTGCTGACATGCTGTCTGCTCTCCCTGACTAACTAAGCTAACAAAAGAAATAAAATAATAGTGATCTGAACTCTGTATTCACTGTGTGGCTGATTTAGAGTACAAAACACCTTCACTAATCACTGTACACAAGCTACAGGAATTCACTCTAACCACACCACTACAAGCCAATTAGTATTTGCCAACCAATTAATATGTGGTCTGGATATCCCACCACTGCCAAACAATTAATATGGATACCCCTCACTGGTGTTAGCGGTGAGGATTGAGGCTCATGTATATATATAAAGATATATAGATAAATATATATATATATATATATATATATATGTGTATATATATATATATATATATATATATATATATATATATATATATATAGATATATGTATGTATGTATATATATGTATATATATGTATATATATATATATATATATATATATATATATATGTGCACATTTTCTGTTTTCCATCCAGTCATTCAGGTACCTCTTAAAGAGGGCTAGTGAGGTACTCTGCTTGACATGGAGAGGAAGTCTAGTCCGCAGATTGAGGAGTTGTTGGAACACAAATTGATTTCGCCAACAAGTTTTATTAATGTCACAGACCAGGTTGAGGCTTTGCGTGTGGGTTGCACGAGTGAAGTTTGACTTATGGGTATGCAGAAACACCATCAAGGCTGATATGGCCTTGTATGCCAGACATAGGTCACCTCTGAGCAGTCTGTACGAGACTGAGTAGAGGGACAGGGCTTTTAGCCTATCTGTACAGGACAGGTGTTTGAGACCCTGGATTTTCTGGGTCAGGAACCTCTCTGGTCTCTCCAACTGCTGCATGTGCTAGGCAAGGTACATGTCAAAGAGGGCATTGTACTTGATAATGGGTCTGGTAAGGGAGGAGTACAGGGATGTTATGACCTCCTTGTTCCTGGATGAAATACCCTTACTTATGAGGTGGGCCATATAGAAAGCCTTCTGTACAATGGAGGCAACATGGTGGTCAAAATTCAGGTTGCTATCAGCCTGGGTGCCCAAGTCCCTCACGACTGATTGTGTGATTAGTACGTTGTTATGAATGTGATAATTAATGGGGGACACCATTTTCCCCAAAGGGGATAATGATGCTTTCTTGGCATTCAGTCTGAGGTCATGATCCTGGCATTAGTCATTAGTTTGGTTAAGGCCCTCTTGGAGGATGTTCACATCACTAGGGGAATTTATAACAGTGCCCGCCTTACAGTCATCTGCAAACTTGGTCAGCCATAGACCACTGGATTTGGTTTGCACCTCAGAATAGTAAATGCCAAACAGTAGAGGGCCCAAGACCGATCCTTGGGGTACGCCACTTGTTATGGGTTTACTACTAGAGGTGGCTTCCTCTATTTTGTCTGAGTGGGTTCTATCAGTAACCCAGTTAGCTACCCGTCTGGTAACATATGGGTTGATGCCTAGCTGGGAGAATTTATCTATTATGCCTGAGGTGGGAATAGTGTCAAAGGCTTTGGCCTGATCAAGGTAGGCAATGTGCACTGTCGTGCCCTCATCCATGGCTTTGGTGACTGTTTTGAAGTAGGTGACCAAGTTTAACAGGCATGATCTCCCTTTGACAAAACCAGACTGTGTTGGATAAAGATTTTGGAAGTTGCCAATGTCCTTCTTTATATAGTCAATAATAATGTGTTCCATGGCCTTGCAGATCAGGCTAGTTAGGCTGATGGTCCTACAATTGCCTGGGTCGGTGGATGCTCCACCTTTGTGCAGAGGGATGACAATGGCTGTCCTCCATTCTGATGAGATGAAGTTGGTGCACAGGCTTTGGTTGAATAGCGTGCCTAGTGGTGCTGAGAGCTCTTGCCTGAGTTCATGTAGGACACAGCCAGGGATGTTGTCGGGTCCAATGGAGGCTGTATTTTTTGCCTTTGAGAGGCCATGAATTACCCACTCCCTGGTGTTGAGGGGAGGGGGGAGGTGCTGGGGTTATTCCGGTTTACTGATGGGGGGATGGGGGGGTGAAGTTTTCACTGAACTTGTCTGCCAGCAGGTTGGCTATATCTATGGTGTTTGTGTATGTGGTATTCTTGACCACCAATTCAGAGCAGATTTGGGAGTTACCTTTGAGATTGCAGATGTATATGAAGAAGGTCTTGTGATTGTCCTTAGTGGATGAGGCCAATTTGGACTTGAAGTTAGCTTTAGAGGATTTCACCAGTGATCTTATTTGCTTGTTCAGACAAAGGAGAAATTGCTTCCAACTTGGCACCTTCTCCTTCTTGGTCCTGGACAGCACTTTTTTCCTTTTATTATAGAGTCTGTTTATTGCTGCTGTCCACCAGACAGGTTTACTCTTCCTTGAGGAAGATAATTTGGTCCTGTCAGGTACTGCTGAGTCCATGCAGCTATATAGGTGCTCATGTAGTTTTTTTAGTGTAGGCTTGGACATTAGTGCTTGATTCAACTGAAGGGATGGTGGCTGTGAAGCTGCTTATACCTGCTCTCAGGAGGGTGTATTCAGCTTTGGAAAAAGTTTTTGTTTGACCCTGGCAAAGGGGAGGGGGGTTCTGGAGAGATGGTGACTTTGAAAGTGATTGCTTCATGGTTGGATCTTACTAAGGAGGTAAAATCCTTCTTGGTAAGGTCTGATATATATATATATATATATATATATATATATGGAGAGACAGACAGATTTATTTATTTTACTTATTTATCATTTTTTGACTGTGAAAGTCTGGCTAGGGCAGAGCCTATTTTTAGAGGATGCCCCAAGAGAAACACTCCAGATGCATATGTTTGTAATGTGGGAGGAAACCACCACTGCACATATCTATATATAGCTATATATATATATATATATATATATATATATATATATATATATATATATATATATATAAAATCTCTCTCTCTCTCTATATATATATATATATATATATATATATATATATATATATATATATATATATATATATATATATATATATAAACAAAAAATAAAATGTGAAAAGAAGATCAGATAACTAAATGCAAACAAAAATTTCTTTGATTATGCAAATAAGAGAAAAGCAAAGCAGAGCCGGTGTTGAGGGCTTTCGTTCTTTAATGGTGACAAGAACTTCTTCAGAAAAACAATTTTAGAAATGAGTATGCAACTGGTAAGCAGTACCTTAAATATAAGTAAGCAGTCAAGAAAATGTGAAAAAAACTTTAAATCAGGTGTAAATGATAAACTCAGCCATTGAGCTGAGGAAGTTAAAAGGAAATAAAATGCTACAGACAACCAGTTAATTGTTTTAGTGAACCCGCAAAGTCTTTGAAACAATAGTTATTGGTGAGGGGGTTACCTCAACCACTGCAAAGCACACTTAGTATTCAGAGTTTCATCCTGTCTTGGGAAAACCTCTGTATTGAGGAATAACTGCCACTTTAACTCACAAAACTCCAGTAAAGTATCCACATCTCCATAAAATAAATCAGCTTGTTCTAAAACTAGAAATACAAATTTCTGGAACCCTGTGCATACTTGACTGTGTTTACTTAAAGCATGATTTGTCTCTTTATTACGTATGGCTGCACAGTGTTCTTTGATACGGCTTGACAGTTTCCCCGATGTCTTTCCTACATAAAAACTGTGGCAGGTAACACAAACCCCTGCATAAACCATGTTGATGCTATGATAGTTATCAATCTTTGGAAAACCATTGTATAGTTACAGTGCTGAAAAACATAGTTTGGACCATTGTAGATGAAACTGCAAACCACACACTAGCCGCAGGTGAACATGCCTGGAGATTTATCAGTCATTAGAATTTCCAATCGTAAATGGTGCATTTGAATGTTCAAATGAGGTCTGCTATGATTGTGTGAGAAAGTTGGCGAATTTCCTAATACTGAAGTTAACTCCCTGGTACTAGTATAATGTCCCAGTTTTTAGAAATAATATCTCTAATAGGTTTCTGGTCTAAACAAATAGGAAGTGGAAAACTGGGGGTCTGAACTACATTACTCTCTTGATAGGTCTGCAAGGGGGTTCGGTTAAAAGCAGAACTTTGATTGTAAGACCAGAAAGCTTGTTCCAAACCAATACATAGAATGGGTGTTTGTTGACTGGGTGCTTGCTGAAACCCAAACTTGAGTATTGGTCGGAACTTAGAGTTGCATGACCCATTCAGTTCCATAAAGATACTCTAACAACAGCAGTGGATAATTTCTATTCACAAAAAGACTGCAGAGAACTCTGCTTTCCTGAATAAAGATGCAATTCCTATTAATGATAAGGGAGTATCTAATGAATTGCCCCCTTACAATATTTTTCTTCATAAGGAATGGATGCTGGCTTCTAAAATCTAAATAATTGTTGCAATAAGCCTTTTTCAGAAAATGTTAGATTCCCAAGAAATATTATCCATGTTGAGAGTGATTTCAGTGTTCAAAAACTGAACCACCATGCCACATCCTGACATTTTAAAATTGAGGAAGGAAATGCTTTCTGAAAGGGACTTTATGATAAACAGTCGAGACTTTCAGATGTACCCTGCCACACAAAAAAGATGTCATCTATGTGTCGCTTCTACAGTTTTCTTTGTTGAAATCCTGGTAGATGAACCAGGGTGTTGATTTCCCACGCACTTAAAACCAGATTAGCATATGCTGGGGCCATTTTTGACCCTATTGCTACCCCATTAACTTGTTGGTAAACAACTCCATTAAAATGAAAACAGTTTCTTTGTAGCACACAAGAGATCAGGCCGCAAGTTGTTTCAATTTTACTATGTGAGAAAGTGGAATAAATGTGTAAGAATGTTTTAAAATACTCAAGACCATCAGTGTGTGGGATATTAGTGTAAAGTGATTCAATGTCCAACGTAACAAGAATTTTATCTTCATTTGTTGGTTGGTTAAGAAATAGTTCATTTAAAAAAGCCCAAGAGTCCTTTAAATAGAAATGTGTGGTTTGGGCTATTGGATTAAGCAGTGAATCAATAAATTCAGAAATCTTCCCAGTCTTAGTCCATTTATTTGACACTATATGCCCCAAGTGAAAAGGAATCAGAAACAAATCTAACAGATAGTTACAAGTACTTATAAAATGATTCAAAGGCAGACAAGCCATCAAAGAGGAGGACACACACTTTAAAGCAATCTCAAAGTACACTGTTAGTATAAGGGGAGGACCTTTCCAGTTTCTTCTGTCAGTGACCAGTAAAATAAGCAGAGGAGATAAGACTGGGAGGAGCTTCTACGGCCAGGTATACAGACAATGAGACCGAGAGGAGCTTCCAAGGCCAGATATGCAACAGGGTCAGGCAGTTCAAAAGCCTCCAATTACAAAACCACAACAGGAAAAATGTGAGTGTGTGTGTGTGTGTGTGGGGGGGGGGGGGGGTAAATTCAGAAGAGAGCTAATAAAAATGAAATAAAATCAGGGCCCAGTCAGAACACTTAGACCAAGGACAGAAACCCCAAAACACTACAGGCTATAAAAATGCCTTAAGTTAATATCTTTAATTTCAGATATAGAGCAAACACAACACAAAAAAAATGATTTAAAAGGTAAGGTAAATTAAATACTGTAAATGTAGCTTAATGTAGTCCAAATGCTTTGCGTTCAAACTTCCAAACTTCCAGCAGTTCCAGTTATGGCATACTGAGTCTTTCATATTATCGCATTACAAATCATAGGATCATAGGGTCATAGGAGATTACTACGCTAATGGCCCTGGGGCCCTTTCAAGCCTAGTCAAGAGTTTATCCCCAAAAAAGAAACCTCAATCAGCACGTGTCACCCCTGTCATGAGGTATACAGGTGGAACCCGTGGGACAAATTTGTGGTTTCCCATTCACTCATCAAGGTTGTGCTTGAAGAGGGTCAGCAACATACTTTGTTTGATGTATATGGGGAGTCTATTCCAGAGATGGGGCAGCCTCTGGGAGACAAATCTGCCCCTCCAATAGGTTTTGTTAATGTCACATATTGGATTTAGGCCTTCTGATCGGATAATGCACGACAAGTTAGACTTACAGATATGGAGTATCTCGAGTAGAGCAGGGTCTGATATTGTCTTGTAGGTGAGACACAGATTGCCTCTGAGCAATCTGTACAATACCGAGTAGAGTGATAGTGATTTGAGCCTGTCCACATAGGACAGCTGCTAGAGGCTGTGTCTTGCACTACAGTTTGTGGACAATGTGCATTTGCTTTGTTCCAATATGTATAGTTTTGCAAGGGGCAGAAACAAACATAACACCCACAATATGAACAGAGCTGTGACTAATTGTCACTTATGAAACAATGTTTATCTCACAATAATCTGTTTTATGACTAATCTTAGATTCTGCCTTTCTGAGAGGGATGCTTCTGTTCAAAGACAGTGAATTGACACATATATATGGTGTGAACCACTGCCTTTTCTTCTGAATGATATTTCACCTCTTTGATTTAGAATTCTTTCTACTTGTGTTTACATCACTGCTGCATTTTCTGAATAAAACCTCATTCCATTTTGCTTTCTGGCTACCCTGGAGAGCACAAGTGGCCTGTCACTGTTCTGTTTCATTCCTTTGTTCTTTATTTTGACAGTGTGCATTAATTCATTTGCAGGATACTACATCCTGTTTTAGCTGCCTAATGATATGGTAGTATTATGTGTGCGGTCATATTCTGACACTTCAACTTGATAGTCACTGTGTCACTGCGATGGCTCAGATCTGTGTGTTCAAAAGACTACTGACTTAGTAAGTTTTCTGTCTTGGACCTTTTCGTACTAGGCTGGTATGTACCATTTGTAGTTGGATATCATTCACACTGGGCTTTATACATGCATACTGAATTAGCTCTGTATGCACATACATGGAGGTGTGCTGTGTCAGCATGTAGCACATGTGCACTTTAACCAATAACCCTTTATAATGTGACAGGCTACTAACCTTTATCCTGTTCTGGAAAAAAGATTGCATGTTTCGCTCCTCAGCTCCTTCTGCTGTTGTGTCATTGTACATAGGGTCATAGGTACTTACAAGGTCAGTGATCTGTGAGCATCTTATGTAGGGTTAAATTTCCATGGCAGTCTTTAGCCCTTAAATTTACATGCGCGCTTTTTCGCTTGTATTCAACTCAGCACAGCTCCTCGTGGTGTCCTGCAGAGTTCTACAAGCAGCAGAGAGCAAAAGAGTGACTTTTTCCTGATTTAAGTATTTTTTTCTGGCTTTTTGATTATTTACTGCTTAGCGACTGCATTTTCGCCTGTTTATACAGCTCTGCATTCTATTTAAACTGTTTTTGTGTTGATTAACTGTTTTGCACTTTTAAAAAGTTATTTGTTGCTTAATTTTACCTGTAGGCTAACACACTCAAGTGCGCTAGCCGTTTAAAAGCATTTATAGCATTTACTGTCTGTTTTTCCTCTGTTTTCTGCAAAAAAAAAAAAAATCTTATTTTCCCGCCTTACTGAACTACAATAGTCCAGTCTTCAGAGTTTGCTGATCTCTGGGCTTTGGCTTGGTTCCTGTGCTATTCCATATCCTTATTTGGATAACGGGAAGCTTCTTTGTTCACCAGTGGGAGTGGGGAGCACTGAGCAGCCTATTTGTCCCTAGAGCAGTGGTTCCAGCCAGAAACTTGTAGTCTATCGGCCATTTTGGGTCAATTCCTAGCTCTTTTCAACCCCCTGCTATAAAGCCCGCTTTAGCGCGCTTTTGCGTGATTTAGCGGAGTTGCCCATAGAGCACCATCGGGCAGTGCCGGTTAAACAAGGTTAAACTATTTCTGGCTCCGTAAAGTCTGCTCTTCAATTTTTCCCTTAGAACTTCTCTACTTGCAATCTAAACAGTCTATTCTCTATCTCAAAAGCTCAGCACTTGCTCCTAAAGCATTTTTATATAGGTAAAGTACTTGTATACTAAACAAAGTACTACATTAGCCTAGAATCCCCTTGAGTACCCATTTCCCTATAGGTCCCTTCTGACTCAGTTACGCAGCAAACTTTTTCTAGCATGTCGAAGGGTCAGTTGCTAGCGTCCTCTCCTGTTCAGCTGGTGAATCTGGGCATCTTGAAGCAATGTTACAATTGCCTCATGTACACAGACAACCCACTCCTTCTCCCACAAAACACAAATACATGTGAGAGATGCAACTATATAGCCAAAGTGGAGGCTGAGCTCTCTCAACTCAGGACCGGCAAGACCAGACAGGAGGAGAAGGAAACCACGCACACCACAAACCCAGTTTCACATAGAACTATCACAACTGCAAAACAAACACATAAACACACAAAGACATACTCGGAGGCACTGATCAAAAATCTACCAAAACTACAGAGGCCTCCAAAGCAGACACCCAAGCAACTGCCACCTCAAGACATAAGACATGCAACACATAGTTCTCAAAGTCAGTGTGCTAAACAGTCACAGCCCTTAAGGCCAAACACAATGCCAGACACACTTGTTATAGGTGACTCCATAGTCAGACACACTGACGTCCCACTCACCAGACTGAACAAGGAAAAGATCACAGTAAGCTGCCTGTCAGGCGCTAGAATCCGCCACATAACACAAGCACTCAGGTCACTCCACAGCAAGTATAAGTATGACTCAGTCATTGTCCATGCCGGTGTGAACGACCTGAGATGTACCTCCCTGGACTACATGAAAAGAGACATAGAGGAGCTCTCAGATTATGTAGCCCAGGCCGGTATGACCCTGACCCTGAGCAGTATCCTACCCTCACCAAGAATGATGCCACAATACAGAGACAAAATGAACAGCTTTAATAATTGGCTTAATTAGTGGTGTCATTCTAAGGATCAATGTCTGTCTGCCTGGGATGACATGCTTGACAAGCCATGCTGCTTCATGAGGCGGCTTGCACCTGTCACCCCTGGGCTTCCAGATATTGGCAAAGGCTCTTGCCACCCCCATAGTGCCTTTTTAGGCAAGGCTCAAATGATAAACCTACCGCCCTAGAAAACAAAAATGGAGAAAAACTAAGGGTAATACTGCTCAATGCCAGAAGTCTAAACCTCAAGATGCACGCCCTCGAAGCCCTCCTCAGTATGGAGAACATCGATGTCTGTGCTGTGACTGAAACCTGGTTCAAGGCTCCTGAGAGCACCCCAGCACTATCAGGTTATACCTCATATCATGCGTTCCGGCCCCAAAATCCGGACCGAACCACAAAAGGAGGGGAGTATCCATATTCATAAAGGATACCCACACCTCCAGGTTAGTGGCAACGCACGAAGCATCGGAGACCATCCAGGTGCAATTAACCATAGGTAAAACTGCCCTACAGTTTGTAACATGCTACAGACCACCTTCTCAAACTCAGGAAACCCACACAGCCTTCCTGAAGACACTGGAGAGTATGAATGTCTCTCCAAACACCATCATATTGGGTGACTTCAACTACCCAAACATAGACTGGGAACATTACTCAAGCCCCAACACCCTAGCCCAAAGGTTCCTTGAGTTCATAAACTCAAATGCTATGGAACAACTAGTCACCATTCCCACAAGAGGAGAAAATATACTAGACCTGATCATCACAAACATGGGGACAAAATGCTCCACACGGAAGTATATCCCTCATTGGTGAGATCAGACCATAAATTAATCTCACTGGAGATCCACATCCCGCCCCACCCCAGCAAAAGACCACAGTGAAGAACTTCTCAAAAGCAAACTTCACACTTCTTAAGACTGGAGTGGTATCCTTCAAGGCCCCTGAGCCAGTGGAAACCACAACCCACGCTGCTGAAACCCTTACAAATGCCTTCTACGAGCACCTCCAGGAATGTATGGATCAAGCAATCCCTAATAAAATCAAGACCCTTTCCACCAAAGGCAGGCGCCCGGTCTGGTGGACCCCAGCCATAAACAAACTCTACAACAAGAGGAGAAAGCTACTACATGACAGAGCAAAATCCCTAAAAGGGAAGGCATCTCTGATCAATACTAGCAAAAACTACGATCACTCATAAAATCATCCAAGGCCAACTTTGAGAGAAAAATCGCTAATGACACAAAAGACAATCATAAGGCCTTCTTTAGCTATGTTAGAAACCTGGGTGGAAACTCCCAGGCTCAGAATTAGTCCAAAATGATAAAAAAATCACTGAACCCACAGACATTGCCAACATACTGGCAGACAGGTTCAGTGCAAATTTCTCCCTCCCTCCCCAAAAGGAGAAATATCTATCCCACCAGAGTCTAGCCTCCAAAACATCTCAGATGCCCAGGTGAGAGCTGCTCTCTCTAAAGCAAAAAACACAGCATCAATGGGACCGGACGGTGTCCCCGGCTGTGTGCTACACAAACTCAATGAGGAACTAAACCCACACATAAGGCTACTGTTTAATCTTAGCCTTACTACAGGATACGTACCCAAAGAATGGCGTACGGCAACTGTGGTCCCACTCCACAAAGGTGGTGCTTCTACGGACCCTGGAAATTACCGCCCCATAAGCTTGACGAGCCTTGTCTGCAAAGCTATGGAGAGGATCATAATGGAACTCATAAATAAAGACATTGGGGACCTACAGACACTGGATCCTACCCAATTTGGCTTTGTCAAGGGCAGATCCTGCCTCTTGAACTTGGTAGACTTTTTCGAAACAGTCACTAAGGCCATTGATGAGGGAAAGGCAGTTCACACAGCCTACCTTGACCTAGCAAAAGCGTTTGACACAATACCCCACTCAGGCATCATAGAAAAGCTCACCAGCTTAGATGTAAACCCATGTGTCACAAGATGGGTTGCAAACTGGCTCAAGGACAGAACACACAGGGTTAGAGTTGCTGGTGCCATGTCAGACTCTAAGCCGGTCACGAGCGGTGTCCCACAGGGCTCAGTCCTGGGCCCCCTCTTGTTCAGCATTTATTTTTCTGAAGTGCAGGCAAACATAGGGGGATTGTGGCTGACAAAATTTGCAGATGACTGCAAACTGGGCACCATAATTGACACTCCATCAGACACAGACATCCTCCAGAGAGGTCTCATAGAAATGGATAACTGGTGCCAGAGCCATGGCCTTAAGCTAAATGCCAAAAAATGTATAGTCATACCCTTTGGGAAAAACAAGGTAACCCCTAATTACCACATAGGTGGTAATCCATTAAACATTAAATAACTCAGAGACAGACCACACAAGGATATACTGGAGCATGGGAATGCTTCCTCTGTTAGCGAGGGACTGAGGTGCTAAACCAGGCCTGAACTAAGAATTATCCATCCATTCATCCAAATTATATTTGAATAGTGTAAGAGACATACATCGCTTTATGTGGAGTGGAAGACATGTCCATAGAAAACGTATTCTCTGTGATACAAACTTGTCTCTCTAATATGTTCTATTCATTTTGAAAATGAGATTGAGATCTCTTCGGTTGGTGTTTATTATACCATTAGACTTATAAATGTATAATAGATTTGACAGAATAGGGTCAGTTGAAGCTCCATACACAAGGCAGAGGTTGCCTCTCAGTAGCCTGTATGACACTGACTAGAGGGATTCATTATGTCACAAGAGGCCTAAGGTCCCACTAACCAGACAAACATGATTACAATCTAGTGGAGAGGAGATTGATCTGAGGTGCTCCACCCAGAAGTATATGCAGAGACATGAATGAACTTTCAGTGGCATAACAAGTAGCACACACACTTTGATGCAAAAGACTGTAGGTTCTATTCTCATACCAGGAAGATTGACTGCTGATACTGCAGTGCAGCACAAGGGGGTTCTGAACTCCTGAGGGTGCTATTTGTTGGATGAGATGTTACACTGAGGCCCCATCTGCTTGAGCTGGTGGTAGCTCAGGTGGCTGTAAAAGATCCAATGACCTCTAGCAAATAGAGTAGGAGACGTTCCCTGATGCCCTGGCAAATCTTCCCCTAGTAGTATAAATACTGCATTGGGTCTTTACTGAAAAGAAGCTAATAGTCTAGTCAGACTAACTCAGTCAAAAAAGGATAAAAAAAAAAAAAAAAGAGTGTCAGAGGCAGGAAAGACATTGGTCTTGAGTAGTATCTTACCTCCACCAAAAAATACCTAGATACCAAAACAAGATAACTGGCTTTACCAACTGGCTAAGAAACTGGTGTCATTCTACAGCTTCTCTATATGTGTTAGCTTGGGATGAGATGGTAGATGAGACTTCCTGTTTCACAAGTGATGGCTAATACTGCTAATACCAGGGCTTCCTCATACATGCTACATCCTCTGCCATTCTCATAGTGCCATTTGAGACAGATTATTCCAACACAGCAAACTTAAACCCAAAGTGGGACACCACCATGGTAGCACTACTCAATGCTAGTAGTCTAAACTGAAAGATGCCAGAACTTGCTACCCTCTTGTAACTCAAACACATTCATATCCATGGACTTACTGAGACATAGTTTCAAAGAAATGGCATCACTCCCTCTATACCAGGGTTTAGTGCCGCTCATGCCTTTAGGCCATTCACTAACTGTGTGGGACTATCCGCATTTGTAAGAAACATGATCACCTCATGTCAAATTCCTTATGACTCTAACCTGATGCTACTACAAACTTAAATATTACACATTCCCATTAATGTCAGATAAAGATCTTGGAAATAACACTATTAACGGGTTAAATATCAAACCAAATACTTTCTTGCTCAAGTATGTCAGTTACCCAAGCATAGACTGAGCATATCCATTCTGAGATATGTAAGTGTGATAGAGATTCATAGTGGTAGTATGGTACCACTAAGAGTTACTGAAGTAATGAGTAACGGATGACTGCAAAACAGTGCACACCCCATATCTAGACCATACAAAGGTGTTCAACACTATCCCTCACTCAGATGTACTAAATAAGCTATCCCAACAAAATGTCAATCAATATGTAACTCACTAGATAGGAAATTGGCTCACAAAGAAAACTCAGGAAGTTAGGGTGGGTTACTATACCTCCTCCAAAAGACTTGCCACTAATGGCGTACCCCAGGTTTCAGTTTTGGGGCAACTAATGCATTGGAGCAAATTATAAAACCACTCACTAGAGGCTCCACATTTTCCTTGATGTGCTCCTTTACAATCCTGGGCCTCTTCTGTACCCAATCCTGCATCTCCTCATCCCTGATTAAATCTGACCACAAATCAGTCATCTTCTCTGTCAGGTTTAGTGGTTTCACACTACCACCAAAGGAGACTGTCTTCATGGATCTCTCAAGGGTAAATCTTCTTCAGCTTGTCGAAAACCCATGCAAAATTCCCAGGAATCCCTCTCAAACAAACCCAACTGAGAGGGGTGCTGCATTCACCTGTACTCTTTCTTAGCATCTGAATAGCTGTATAGAAAAGTCCAAATAATGTATTGTTGCTATTATTGAAGAAGCCCAGAATTTCCAGAAAGAAGATATTCAAAAAGATTAAGTGAGAAATTAGAGGAAAGGAAAATACTTGCACAAGAAAAACTGTCAAATGCAAAATTGTGTTTATCAATACAACAGATTCATGAAAAGCATTATACAAACCAAAAAACCTTGAGCCTTTTGAAAAGTAAAGTGACCGAGGAAGTGCAAAAATATAAAGAACAAAACCTAGAGATTTCTGAAAGGTATAAAAAATAAACAAATAAACCTGGACATGGGAAAGAAACTGAGATCTGATATGAAACAATATTTATGCAAAGGAGAAAACCAAACAAGTCAATACAAAAAAAAAAAAAAAAAAAAAGGCAAGCAGTCCAAAGATATTTGAAGAGAAATACAGGCAAAAGCACCCATATATAGAAAATTTCACAATACAAAAAAAATATATATTTAAACAGATAGAAGCTGAAGTTATGGAATACCTGCAAAGTGAAGGATTTAGTGTAGAAAGTCTAACACAGGATATGTCGAGTCCACTATGTAATCCCGAAATACTGAAATCCCGAATTTCAGTATTTTGAAATTACATAGCTGAAAACAACTACAATACAAAATCCCAAAACCCCATAACCGCGAAATTTAAAATCCCGAAGCTACTCTACACATACAGTACACACATACACATACACACAACTTCCCCCCATAATCAAATATATAATACTACACTACAGATAAGCAGGGCGGGCAAGCCCACCTGCACCCCCCATGTGGGGGCTGCACCCCCCTGATTAAATATTCTAACTTCGAGATTACACAGACACACAAAGGAAACTCACACCCACACATTTTATAGTCCCTCACACACACACACACACACACACACACACACACACACACACACACGCACACACGCACACACACACATCACAGTCACAACACACACTTACACACACTAAAGCCCGTAACCAACACACTTACACATACATACTTACTTAAACTTTCACCCATCCATTCGCACACTGCACCAGCAGAAGAGCTAATTCAACATCTCCGTGCTTCGGGATTTTGAATTTCGCGCTTCTGCAGGTTTCGAAATTTTGTGTTTTTGGTTATGTAATTTCAAAATACTGAAATTCGGGATTTCAGTATTTCGGGATTACATAGTGGACCCGTTATGTCACAGCATGACAGAACGAGTCTCCAAAGTAAGGTGGAGCGGGAGACATCTGAAGAAGAAATGTGGACATGGGAAAGAAAAAGAGATTTAATATGGTGCAATATTTATGCAAAGGAGGAAACAAAACTAATCAACACAAAAAAGCAGCACCAAAGCAGAGAAATAGAGGCAAATGTAGCCATGCATGAAACAATTTTCAATACAAAAAATAAGAAAATGAAAGGGGAAAGTAGAAAACAGGATTATTAAGGCATACGTTAAAGATATAGAAACTGAAGTTATGGATTATCTGCAAATTGAAAGATTTAGTGTAGAAAATCCAACTCTGGTAATGCCATAGCATGATGGAACAGTGAGTTCCCAATTTAAGGATAAACAGGTGGAACAGGAAGCATCTAATTGGTTGCCACATGAAAATACTCTACAGCCCTCAGCAAGAAATCAGTACAAAAGTTCAACTGCAATTGCACAGCAAGAGAAAGAGCAGGAAACAGTGGAAACCCTGATGCAGTCAGTGTTGAGGAATGATAAACCAGTGAATTCCCATATAAAAGAACAATGGATAGCACAGGATGCAGCTGACAAGAATATGTCACAGGAAGATGTTCTGGAACTTTCTGTAAAATGCTGCGGGAAACAGAGAATAAAGAATTTGCCCTCAGTTTAGAAGAAAATGATCCAAAGGAATAGTTGCTTGATTTAATAGAGACTGAAAGCATATTAAGATCGATGAAAGAAATAGATTACAGCAAGTGAATAATACTCAAAATGTTAGAAGTACGATAACACAAATGAACAGAGCAATTAAAACTGTTAACAGAAATTCATGTGATATAACAGAAGTAAATAGGATATATTATTATGCCGCTAAATTAATTACAGATAAATTATTACCACAAAAATACAGGGCAATAAGTGAAAGGAAGGGAAGAAATCCAATGCCATCAACGGATAATCGAATCGAGAAAAGTATAACTCAATTAAGACAAGTGTCACTGTTAGAAGAGAATAGAAGAGGGAAGAGATCAACAAAAATACTTAGATAGACATGAGAAAAGCAACATACAGTTAGAACAGATCAGGAACTATCGGACACTATTGCAAACAATAAACTAAAGATATCAGCACAAG
The DNA here is from genome assembly GCF_019279795.1 of Protopterus annectens. NCBI lineage: Eukaryota > Metazoa > Chordata > Ceratodontiformes > Protopteridae > Protopterus > Protopterus annectens. Next base: position 1,360,733,467 of record NC_056743.1, read on the forward strand.
CAGAAAAACTTAGAAGATTTGTAAATAAATATAAAGGAAAAGTACAAAATAAGCAATTCGCTGATGATCCAAAAATGATTTTTAGAAAACTGTGAAACAAAGCAAAAGTAATAGAAACATCATTAAAAAAAGAAAAAAATAGCCAAATTTTGGAGAAATATCTTTGAAGACTCTGTGGAACATAAAGATGATAAATGGATAGAAAAAGTAGAAGAAACAGTAAGAAGTTCAGATGCACAGGATATGAAATAGGATGAAGTAACAGACAGAAAAATCAAAATAAAATTAAAATAAAAGATCCTAAATGGAAAACCCCAGGCCTACATGCAGTACCCAATTTCTAGCTAAAAGTATTAACACCAACCTGGTTAACAACAGGAAAAACAATACTCCTCCTTAAGAGTGAACCTAAAATCTATCCTAAACTAAAGACCAATAACTTGCCTTTTGACAATGTATAAAAAAAAATTGCCAAAGATTCCAAAGACAACCACAAGGCATTCTATAACTATGTCAAGAATCTAAATGACAATGCTCAGATCTGCTCTGAGCTACAACAGAATGACATTAAATATACTGCGTCTAAGGATATTGCCAATATTCTGGCAGATCAATTCAGTGCCAACTTTGCCCCCCTCTCATCTCCTAAAGGGCCTATCTCAATACCGAAAGATTGCCAAATTCCGGTAATAACAACCACACAGGTAAAAAACGCACTCTCCAAAGCTAAGAATACAGCTTCCATGGGACCAGATGACATCCCGGGCTATGTACTACATGAACTACAAAATTAACTGACACCTCGCCTAAGTGTCATGTTTAATCATAATCTCACCTCAGGCTTCGTGCCCACTGAGTTATCCCACTCCACTAGGGGGGATTCACCTTGGATCCTGAGAACTACTGCCCCATCAGTCTGACGAGCCTCATCTGCAAGGCCATGGAATGTATTAGCTTGGAACTTATAAACAAAGACATTGGCAATCTTCAAACACTGGACCCCACCCCATTTGGGTTCTTGAAGGGCCGATCTTGTCTCCTGAACCTGACTGACTTCTTTCAATCAATCTCAGAGCTGTGGACGAAGGTAAGGTGGTCCACACAGCCTATCTGGACCTCGCCAAGGCCTTTGACACCATCCACTACTCTAGAATCATAGATAAACTTAATAAGCTGGGCATTAATCCCTACATCACTCGATGGGTTGCCAACTGGCCTACTGACAGAACCCACACTGTAAAAGTAGCCGACTCCAAATCCAGCTCCAGACAAGTGGGGTACCTCAGGGTTCAGTCCTGGGACTGCTCTTGTTTGGCATCTACTTCTCTGAAGTACAGGCCAACACTAAGGAACTCTGGCTAACAAAGTTCACAGATGACTGCAAACTGGAAGCCATTACTGAATCCCCAAATGATGTGGATATTCTACAAAAGGGCCTTACAGAAACAGATGCTTGGTGCCAGAGCCATGGGCTCAAGCTCAATGCCAAGAAATGTATAGTTATCCCCTTTGGGAAAAAACATGTACCCGTGAATTACCACATAGGTGGCAGTACAGTAAACACCAAAAGTGTGATAAGAGACTTAGGGACACAGGTGGACAGTGGTCTCACCTTCGGTAATCACACTGCCACAACAGTCAGGAAATCCTTCTATGTGGCACACCTCATCACTAACAGCTTTTCATCCAGAAAAAAGGAGGTAATTGTCCCACTGTACTCATCCCTCATTCGACCCATTATAGAATACAATGCCCCATTTAGTATGTACCTCTTAAGACATCTGCAACAACTGGAAAGGCCGCAGAAATACCTCACTAAAAGAATCACAGGCCTAAAGCAGATGCCCTATGCCGACCATCTAAAAAAACCTTCCAGCTATACTCTGTCGCATATCATCTACTCAGAGGTGATCTCTGCTTAACATACAAGGCCATGTCAAACCCAGAGCTGTTGGACATGCTACACTTAAAGAAATCCCAATCCCTCAGAGCCACATGCTCCAGGGATCTAAACCTTGTCATCACAATGAACAAAACATGCTGGAGGGATAAGTTCCTGACCCAGAGACTCCCCAGACTCTGGAATAGATTGCCCATACATGTCAAGCAGAGTGCTTCTTTGACCCTCTTCAAAAGGAACCTTGACAATTGGATGGAAGATAGAAAATTCACCTCGGGGATCACATCAGTTGCCCTGCTAGACAGGGGTCCAGGGAAATAAATATTGTGGGAAGAAATAGCCAGGGAATTATTATGGCTAGGTTTGTATAGGCCCTAGGGCCGATAGCCTAGTACCAACCCATGAACCTATAAACTATATACTGAAAATGATGCTAATAGTGTTTATAGTTATTTAAAAGAAAACTCTATCATGACAACAGAACAAAATGTTAACAAAAGAAAGTCACATGGAACAAAGGATCTTTTTTTGTTAAATAAAGTCATAATGGAGAATTGTAAAAGGGGGAAGAATCTAATCACGGCATGGACAGATTACAAAAAAAGTATTTGACAGCATCTGACATTCATGGATAAAGGAATGCTTATGGATGTATAAGATACACCCTACATTGATGGATTACATTACGGTGACCATGAAATAGTGGCAAACCACTTTGCAGCTAAGCCATGATAAAGGACAAATTATTATCCCAGGAATAAAATTTCAGAGGTGGAAATTCCAGGATGACTCTGTCACTGTTACTCTTTTGTCTTACCCTTACCCCATTAAGCTGTATACTTAACAGATTAGGTCACGGTTGCAATTTGGCTCCCAGACAACAACAAAAGAGTAAAGCCTTCTCATCTTCTTTTTGTGGATGATTTAAAACTGCATAGTTTATCAGATGGGGAGCTGAAAACACAACTGGAAGTGGTCAAAGCTTTCTCAGATGATGTAAGAATGTTATTTGGTCTCGATAAATGTGCAAAAGCAACATTTAAAGCAGGAAGGCTGCGTCACCAAGAAAATATCAGTTTCGGATAGGAATGTGATATAAATATTTGGGAACTGATGAAAAATTGACAAAAAACATGAGCAAATATGAACAAAACTCAGTATGGAATATTTCAGAAGACTAAAATTAACACTGAAAACAGCTCTAACATTTAGGAACAAAGTCCAAGCTATAAACCAACTTGTTCTTCCTGTTCTAACTTACAGTTTTTATGTGATTGACTGGCTCCAAATGGTATTGGATCAGTTGGACAGGAAAACAATAAAAAATGATATATGCTTATCAAATGATATATAAAAATCAGTGTATTCCAAGATTATATGTTCCTCGTTCTGAAGGAGGTATGGGCTTCCTCAAAATTGATTGCATGTACGACTGCATACATATCTGCTGACCTTACCAGATCCAAACATAGTGGAAGTTTTGAAACATGAAGAGAACAAATCTAAGATGACTTCCTTACTTAGTTTTGTGTCAAGTGGGAATGGAAACCAAACCAGAAGTAGACAAATGTCAGGCAGAAACTGAATGTGCCAAAAACAGAAGAAAGAATATAAGCAGAAGGATCAGATGAGAAGGCAAGAAATGTGGAAAAAGCATAAATATTGTACCAAGTACAGAAAACTCCTGGAACAACCTCATGTCGATCAGGATCTGAGGCAGGAATGGTTAAGGAGAGGTGAATTTAAACTAAAAGGTTAAAGGTTAATATTACTGGCCCAGGATAGTGGATTATGTACTTATTAGTTTACAAAGTCCATTGAGCATGTAGGAGAAAGAGAAAAATGTAGGTTCTGTAAAACAGAACTGGAAAAAGTCGCGCATCTTGGTGCTGGGTGTGATACACTAATGGCAGTGGGCCTGTATACTGAAAGGCATCATAATGCAGTAAGACTGTTGCATTCTGGATTGTTCAAACATTACAATATTGAAGTAGCTGAGAAGCACTGGAAATATGAGCCACAAAGCATCATAGAAACATCACATGGGATTACCCGTTACCAACAGTTCAAAAAATAGATGCGAGAAAAACAGATATAGTAGTCCAGGAAAAGAAGCCAAAAGTAGCATAGATCATTGAAATTGCTACACCCAATGATTACAGAGTCTTACATACAAAGAGACACAAAGCTATAAAATACCAGGATCTGCAGGCAGAAATGAGGACAGTGTGGAACAAGGTTACCCAGAGAGTTCCAAAAGTAGTATGAACAATGGGTCTCATAAAAAATAATTTACAGTCATGTTTATATGCTACTGATACATGTAACTCCATATCAATTGTAGAAGGAATCAATTCTGGGCACATTGCAGTAACTGTGAAGAGCACTTTTAGCTAACATCAAAGATTGAAATAATACTAATTTAATGAACTTTATCCATGAACTTTAATCATACTTTGACTTCCTATCATGGTATTAAAAAGCCAAAAGACTTTGAGAAATTAAACCATGAAAAGTCTATATCTATATACCCTAAATATGTTGGCACATTCAGGAATAAACCTTTCTGGTGGAACTTCCATATTATTACAGTGTATAGCAAAAATAAGAAAAACAATGAAACATTGCAAGAAATCCACATATCCCCTTACCAAGGCCATACTGAAACATGCCAGCAAAAAACTTAAGAATGCTATTATAAAATATAAAGCAGAGTGCAAACTTAAGGTCACTATGGATACGAAAGGAAAGTACAAATCTTATAGGTTCATAGGCAAGTACTAGGCTGTCTGCTCTTGGGGGCCATTTTAAGCCTAATTTCCCTTTCAAAGATGAGACTCAAGCCCTGTACATTGTGTCTGTGAAGTAAATCCCCCCCCAACTCACAAACTCATGGAATAATATCTGACAATGGCTGACCTCTTCCATAACAATATCACACATTCCAGTCCCAAGGATATAGCCAGTGCATTAACAGACAAATTAAGTGCTACTTTAGCCCCTCTACACACATTGTTGCTTCCACTATCCCTGAATATTGAGTTTCCCAATAAATTACCATGAAGCAAGTCTTGGCTAAAAATAATACTTCTATGGGACCAGATAACACACCAGGCTGTGTTCTTATTGGTACCAAGTCTGCACTCTCTGAGTCTCTACTTAAAATGTTCAACTTCAGCTTATTTACAGGGTTTGTGTCAGATGCGTGGAGAACAGCACTGTTACTCTCCTACTCAAGGATGGCCACTGTACAGACTCGGGTAATTATAGGCCCACCAGCTTCACCAGACTTGTATGCAAAGCCAAGAAAAATATTACAGCAGAACTCATTTATGCAGACATAGGCAACTTTATCATCTTCAAGATGGGATGTTAGACTGAAGTCCCATCTGCTTGAGCTGGTGACAGCTCAGATGGATGTAACAGAACCCATGGCACTTATCAAAAAGATTAGGGGAAATTCCCTGATACCCCAGTCAAATTTCTCCTAAGTAGTATAAATACCACCTCAGGTCTCACCTGGAAAGATGCACCTAGTGTAGTTGGACTAACTGTCATCAAAGGATGGATGGATGAATAAATAAATAAATAGACAAATTTAGACTCCAATCAGTACAGTTTTGCGAAGGGCTGGTCCTTTCTTGTAAATTTAGTAAATTTCTCTGAAGAAGTTACAGAGGCTTTGGATAATGATCACTCTGTGCATGCTGATTATCGTGACTAGGCCATGGCATTTTACACTATGCCCCATGCTAGTGTTACTGAAAGATTAATGTAAATCCATGCATTGTCCACTCGAAACTGGCTATTCAACAGACCCCACATTGTAATTAGTGAGGTATCACAAGGATCCTCTATAGTTTGGTCTTTATTTTTCAGGCATCCCAGCTGATATCACAGAAGTGTGGCTGATCAAGTTTGCTGATGAGTGCAAGCTTGGCACTGTTATACTCTCATAAACTGTTACTAAACTGCTCCAACAAGAGTTGGAAGATGCACATGCCTGGTATTCTGAAAGTTATCTCAAGCTAAATGCAAAAAAAGTGGAGCACAGTAGCATTCAGCAAAAAGGTTGTTTCCACATAATATGTTATAGGTGGCACTCTTGTTCAGACAGATATGTTCATAAAAGACCTGAATACTTACATGGACAACAGTCTCTCAGTTGATCATCACCAGGGTGAGCCAGTAATTGGTCACTATTTTTTCAGTGTTCTACCCTGGGTGACAGATGTAAGTAAATAAATTAAAAAGTGATGCTTCTACCATAGTCAGGAATCTTTCTATCTGGGCCAGTTAATTTCCAAGGGGATGTCTTTAAGATCCAAAGAAGTTACCTTATCATGGTACTCTTCCCCTGTCAGACCCATCATTAAATACAGTGCCCTGTTTGGAAAGTACAAAATCAAGCTTATTGCTCAGTTGGAAAGGATAAGTCCTTAACTATTTGAACTATCCTGAAAAAATTAATAAACTCTCATTTTACTTAGCAGCCATCTGGATGCTCTGAGGTGACCTGTGTTTCAGTTTTTAGCAATGAAGGACCCATTCCTTTATGGCCACCGATTTCTTCTCAAACCCAGTGGCTCTACAAGCCCTTGTACTAGAGACCTAAGTGAGTACCAAAAAAAATAAACAAAACACACTGAAGGGATATGTTCCTATTTCAACATTTTCCTTTCAACTGAATAAGTTACTATAACAGATAAAGCAAACTGCTTCTTTGTCTGGATTTAAGGCTAGTCTTGGTGACTGTATGGGTAGGGGTAAATTTGTGCCAAGGTTATCATGTATGACCCTGCTTGATTTGGGAGGGGAGCACTTTTAAGAGCTTAAAAAGACTGGCAAGAACGTTTAAGTGTGTTTATATAAAGGTGTATATGGGTAGGCCTCTCATGGTACCTGTGATTGGTTGCCTGGTATTGTTACTATTTTTCTGTGTTACTATGTGTGTACTAATCATATGGAGAGCATTAATTACATTATTCTTCCCTGGAGTAAGCATGGCCTTCTCTGCTGGGCATCTGTAAAAAAGATATGTTACAGACAAACATGTATGCACAATGATATGTATATGTTATATATGGATTTTATTTTTTCGTGTAGTTCATTTGTACTTTCCTGGGTATTTTTTTTAATATCAAGCAATGTTGGAGGACTCAGCAGTATATCTGAAAATTAAGTCATTGTATCTGGATAGCCAGTGGCTGTTTTCTCTGCCAGTCTCACACCATATCTATCGATGCATAATGTGACACTACTAGGGAGTTGTGAACTCTCTGAGATTGTTTTTTGGATCAGTGTCTCTGTATATTGTTATAAGCACAAAACAGTAAAGTGATATAGATCAAGGCATAACGGTGTCAGTCCTGTGTTTGTAGGTGTTGATTGCATTCCAGTTTTTCATACTGCTTTCATCCCTCCACCCTCAACCCCTTTTTCCCATTTTGCACATGGGGTTGACATGTCACTTCAGTAGTGACAATCATCTTGAGCCAGGTTTACACCACTGGGTGGCTAGCACTGCCACAGTCATTTATTCATATCACTCACTCTCACCTATAGCCAATTTAGAGTGTCCAATCCACCTCCTGCATGTCTTTGGAATATGGGAGGAAAGCGGAGCACCCGGAGGAAATCCATGTGACTGCAGAGAGGACATGCAGACTCCACACAGAAGGCACCCCCAGTCAAGAACCAAACCGAAGACCCTCTTGCTGTGAGGTGGCAGCACTAACTGCTGCACCACTGTGGCTTTCATGCTTTAGTTTATTTAGTTTTTTCTTATTTTCCTTGTCACTTTGTTTTACTTCCCTTTAAATTCCTTTTTTATGATGTCTTCCTTTTCACTTGTTAACTACTTTTATTTTGTTTACATTACCCACAGTTTTTGCAGTTAGCATTGTGCAAATGTAACTTTGCAGACACACACACATGTACATGTACACATACATTCTGAATATGCTATATGATATCTGCACATATATAACACTTAATTTGCATTACAGAATGCCATACCTTTAAATGCATAGTGACATACTGTTGGCATGTGCATATTTATGCTGACTGTATTACTGCTCTGTAATATGCTATATTGCATTTATACTGATGTCTGTCTTGGAGCTCTAACCCATTACAGACCTCAGTTATGATACAGACTGGCAGTGTTTTCTGATTGGCTAAGGGAAATGTTTATGAATTCCATAAAAACAAAAGAAATAATACACAAAAATGTGCATAAGAGAAGTTTGAGATTTATATATCCTGCCCATTAAGGACAAAACATGCATAGTAAAACCCTGCTATGTTGCAATAAGTTTAGAGAAAAAAATGATTTATCATCTGTATTTTAGCTTAAATATACTTATTTTTAAACAATTTATGTATTTATATATATTTGCAAACCATTATCCAAGGGGGAATTCGGTATGCCAGGGCTTGTCTCTGTCTGTGCTTGGGGAGACAGTGAAGATAATTTAATTATGAGGGTCATACACACAACTTAGATGTAGGCTGTGAGAGTTAGACCCAGTCCTGCTGATAATTTAACAGTCCCTGGCCACTGTGTCATACTCCAAAATTTAGATTCATGGAAGGCAATATTTGACATCTGTGCTTTTATGTTCAGTGCTACCCAAAAGAATGGCTAACACTTGTCATATGTGTAACCATACCTGACTGTTTACTATTACATAACAAGCATGTGTGAAACTGTCCCTGATTCACATAATTAAGTCCAAATTATATAATTTGATCTTTGATTTGGTTAGCTAATACCAAAGTGTCATGCTAGCATTTTCATTCTCCAGAGACACTGCAAGAAAATAATGGAGCAGAACAAGACCCCCCAGAGTGTTGCAAAGGTCGCACATCTGTGCTCCCACTCCTGTGGAAAGAGGTACTAAGGCAAGTCGCCAGGAGAAGCAGCTTCCTGTGGTTCCACCTCTGTGGTGACCTTTCCAAACAAAACAGCATGGGACAAAGAGTTCCAAGAGGTAAAAGGCCAGCATTGCTGGCAGTCAGCAATGTGGGCAACAAATGAAATAATTGTGTTAAAAGTAGCATTTAAATATTTAAACACATACTTGATTAACGAACCTGAACAAATATAGCACGATTGGTATCATTCAGAGGATAAGCATTCAGTCAACTACCTCCCTTTAAAAATGGAAATGTATTTGAACACCTTGCCTTTTTCTACTTGCAGATCTTCATTTGGCATTACTAATATTACTGCAGGTATTTCCTGTCTGTCAGTCACTGGTCAGTTAACAGAATTATATTTGTGCACAAAGGCATTTTGTTGTTTAACCTAGCATTTTCCTTTTTGGAATAACATAACACCATAATGTCACCATAATTTGATCAGGATCATATGTGCTTTCACTGCACTGCAGTTTACAGGGTGCAGGACCTAATCTAAGAGGAACTATGATATTGAATGCTGCACCCTGGCTGACAGGGAGGTTCTTGTGTTACCCCAAACCCTATGATACAGCTCTCAAATACTCTGAATTGACAGAATGTCTGGACATGTACAGATTTCATGAGTACTTGCCATTTTGCATTCTTCCCTCCACCATTGTCTATATTTTAATAGTTTTGTTTATGCAATTTTGTCTACCACACATTTGCATTGGAATACATATTAATGCACCTTTTCATATTGATAATATTTTGACTTTTATTCTTCCATTGTATTTGTATTTCTAGTTACTGGAGCATGAACAAATGCATAAATGAATAGCCATTAAGGCATAGGTGGGAACATTTATCACGGGTCTACCTGAAATTGCCAACTATAGAAATAATCAATATGCAAAACGTCAAGCAAAAAACGTCAAACATCTGAAACATTGCAGCATGGAACTGTTTGTCCAAGCTCATGATACGGTAGTCAGTGGCATTTTGTCCTTTCCCAGCTGTAGTGTGATTCCAGAATTGCTATATATAATTAGCAAGAGGCTTGCCCCTGCAGACAAAAAACTATGTTTTGGTTGTTTTTCCTGGTTTTTGATGTTCAGGATGTTCAACATTTTGTGCTCAATGCTTTGCGTTTTGACTATTTTTGCAGGTGAGAATTTGATATAGATCCTTTTAACACAACAGGATATTATGTGGTTTAGTGTTGGGCTATTTCAAGTCTACTATTCTGTTGCAGTCAGTCACAGCTAATGCTTTGTTTGGCTATATATGAACTCAATAAAACATTGTAATGTAACACTGTCCACTTGAATGTGCTCCTAACCTTAATGATACTTCCTTATACTCACCTTGTAAATGACACAAGTGAATGACTGGAATCACCCTTCTTATACCTTACTCTATACTTAACCTATATGTTTGGCAGCCACTGGATTTGTTGACATAAGAGAGCAAATACAGAAGCAATACCCTCTGTTCTGGAACTTGAATTTTTCTACATCTACTCTGACAGCATTTAAGATATTTTAGTTCCATTGAAAAACAGTTTCTGTCGGTAAAGCTTTTTCACCATAACTGTTATAATCTGTTGCTGTTGATTATTCTAAAGCTTTTGCATTATAAGTGAACTAACTGAAGTAGTCAGACCCAGCTGGGACTGTATATTACAAAAACTCACATTAGGTCACTATGAAGATAGAACAGAGCACCACAGAAAATGTATTTCTCTTTCTGCATGTTTCAGGTGGCTCATTACCGCAGAGCTTAGAAACAGTTGGCATCTGTCACTCGTCCTTCTCTAACACAAGACAAACAGGTGGGGGGGGTTCGTTTAGATGCTTTAATACATAGAAACACATCAGGATGGATAGCAGCATCATAAGGTACAAACAAACTAGTTAACAGACACACCTTACATACATACATGCTTACATCTCAACAGCTTACTACAAAATGGCAGTCTAGCTTACACGTGCTCAGTATTTATACATTTGTGTAAGCCCTTGGATAACTTCTTAAAGGTACATACATACATATTGATCTACATCCTCCATCTTAAGTAGATTGCCCTTTGAAAAACTCAATATTCAAGTTAAACATGCATTACTATATACAGTAGAAACAAAACATAACGTTCACATCCAAGTTGCTTTGTATCTGTCAGATGGTTTAGAGATGCGATGCAACCATATCTCGTAACATAACAGTAAGGACCAAATTTTGCAACAGGGTCAGTTTGCGGTGCACTACTCATATCAGGAACGTCTGGATTCATGATCAGAATGGGAATGTCCTCTGGAACTTCCCCTGGAATTGGAACACCGGACAACTCAATCTGAGACGGTCTTTCTCACAGGCTATGTGCTGTGATATAGGCTCAGACATTGGTCTCAAATCCTTCTGATTCCACCTAAAAACTGCTCCTTGTGATTCCAAAATGATTGAGCTTGGCTCTGGACCAATATTCTTCATGACACCAATCCGATCATAACCTTTGGACGTTTGCATCCTTACCACTTCTCCCTCTTGTAATGGATTGAGCGGTTTGCTGGTCCTATCATAGTAGGACTTCTGGATTAGGCACTTCTTCAACAGGCTGGCTTTCACTAACCTGTTGTTCTTGACACATGGAACCAACAACTGACTACTGATTGGTAATGTGCTTCTGGTTTGTCTTGAAAGCAGTCTCTGAGCAGATGAACAAATATGTTTGTCATAAGGAACATTCCTGAGATTCAAGAGATTCAGGAAAGCATCACTATTATCTTGTTTTGACTTCTCTAATAGCTGTTTTGCACTTTAAAATGCAAGTTCTGCCAAACCATTTGATTGTGGGTACTCTGGGCTACTTGTGACATGAGTAAAGTCCCATTCTTCAGCAAATCTCTTGAACTGTTGGCTTGTAAACTGCATTCCATTGTCAGAAATAACTTTGTGTGGACTACCATGCACTGCAAAATTATGCTTCATCTTAGTAATGACCATGCTGGATGCTAGATTAGGAAGTAGGTCAATGTCGAACCAATTGGAGTAAGGGTCTGCTAACACCAAATAATGTTGACCATTCCACTCGAAGATATGTGTGGCTACTGTCGACCAAGGTAGTTCTGGAATCTGGTTAAGCTGAAGTGGTTCCTTCTATTGCTGTGGCTTTGTACTATTACACACTGAACAAGATAAAAGTACTCTGTCAATATCTTGTGACATAGAAGGCCAAAATACTAGCCCTCTTGCCCTTCTTTTGGTAGAATCGACACCTGGGTGACTGCAAAGCAAGATAGTGATGTACTCTTGTTGCAAGGACTTTGGATCAATTACTTTCGGACCTTTCATAATGATACCTTTGTCAGACAAAATCTCATCTCTGTATGGAAAATAAGGTTGCGCTTCTTGTGGTAAAATAGATTGCTTTGACGGCCATCCTTGTTTGATAAAGTGGTCAAGCCTTTGTAAAACTGGATCTGTGGCTGTGTGATCTCTTAACTCATCAAGATGTGTGGAAGAAAAATTTCTCACTTCCATGACTTCACACTCAAGGTTCTCATTCTCGTGCTGTTCTGTGGTGTTTCTGGGTGATCTGGATAATATATCAGCAAGATAAAGAAGTTTGCCTTTCTTGTAGACAAGACTGAAATTATACTTTTGCAATTTCAGCATCATATGTTGCAGTCCAGCTGGAGCTGAATACATAGGTTTTCTCAAGATAGTGACTAAAGGTTTGTGGTCAGTTTCTATCTGGATAGGTTTAACATAAACATAATCATGGAACTTTGAACATGCAAATACAATTTCCAAAAGCTCTTTCTCTATCTGGGCATACTGCATCTCAGTTTGGTTAAGAGTTTTCGGGGCACAGACAACCAGCTGATCCTCTTCTAGAATGACTGTACCAAGACCAAATTTCGAAGTATCACAGGAAAGTTTAACTGGTTTGTGAACATCATAGTATCTGAGAGTTATTGGACTTGCAATTCTCTGTTTCAGGACATCAAATGCTCATTGTTGCTGCTCTAACCAAGACCAGGATATATCTTTATGTGTCAGCTCTCTGAGTGGTGCTGATATTTGGCTCAAGTCTGGAATGTTCATAAAACAGCAAATCTCTTGTGTAGTTCCACAGAGTCAAGTCAAATTCATACTTCCAAAATGAGCTTTTGTTCCTCAACAACAAGCAAGTGGACTTCATCAGAAGTCTGATGAAGTCCCCTTGCTAAAAAAAAAGAGAAGGTTCTGAAGAAGTCCCCTTGCTTGTTGTTCAGGGATGAAAGCGCTTAACAGTCTTTTTATTTTTTGTGATTTAGCCAATAAACTCAGCTGGGCAGCCACAGTAGTGCAGCGGTTAGCATTGCCACCTCACAGCAAAAGGTTCTCTGGTTCGATCCTCGGTTGGGATGTCTTCTGTGTGGAGTCTGCATGTCCTCCCTGTGGTCGCATGGGTTTCCTCCGGGTGCTCCAGTTTCCTCCCACATCCCATGCTGTAGGTGGATTGGACACTCTAAATTGGCCCTAGGTGTGTGTGTGTGTGTGTATGCTTTCTGTGGAAGGTTGGGCTGGCAACTCGACACCATAAAAACTCTACTGCCAATCATGAGTGGACAGGTGATCTTCTGTGGCAACCCCTAATTGGGAAAAGCCAAAAGAAGAAGAAGTCAATAAACTCAGCTGTTCAAATTATCTGGATTTAAAGTTTTGCATTTTGAAAGCATGAATTTGATTTGACTCTGTGGAGCTACACAAGAGGTTTTGCTTATTGATGAGTGTTTCTGTTTACCTCTTTGTTTGCTGGTATGATGTACTTCGAGTCTGGAATGTACTTGTCTAGGTAGCTGACCATGCCAAACAAACATTGCAGGGTTTGAATATTGTCTGGTGCTGGCATCTCAAGAATGGCTAAATGTTTAGAAGTGTTTAGAAGTGTTTGGTCATAAGCCTGTATTTGTAAATAAATGACCAACATAAGTAACTTCTTGTAGCCTGAACTTGCATTTCTGTGCACTGAGTTTAAGATTCACTTGACGTGCTCTTTTTAGAACTTTTCTGAGGTTTCTGTCATGCTCAGCTTCACCATTACCTCCTACAAGTATGTTGTCTATTATAATAGCACAAGGATATGCAGAAAAAAATTGATCCATTGCTCATTGAAATACTTCACTTGGAGAATTTATCCCAAATGGTATTCTTAAAAATCTGTACTGTCAGAGTACTGAATGTAGTGAGCAATAAGGATTTCTTGTCAAGCTGAATTTGCCAAAATGAACTCTCTGCATCTAGGGCAGAAAAAATAGTGGCATTTGGCATCAAGGCTGCTACTGTTTAGATTGTAGCTTTAGGGCACTTCCAAGACAGTCTTGCATTTTTTTACATATTATGTACCACTGTTTTAGAAGGTGTTTAATTGGTTTTAAAATTTGATTGGCTGTTATTGGATATAAATGTAGGTTGCCTTTTTACTAGTTTGTCTAATGAAGTGATAAGTTAAGGCGAACGTGCTTACCTGTATTTTTGGTCAATAAAGAGTTTTTTTTCTTTTTCAGCTTGGCAGGCTTGGTATCTTTTTTATTTTTTGCTTGCATTTGTTATAGTTACCGTTCAGTTTCCTGTGTCTCTTTTTTTGTTTAGTTTGTTAACTTTATGGGGGATTTCAACTACTGCTGAAGAAAGTGAAGTACCTATACCTGTAAAGTCAGGAAAGCACAGAGATTCCTAGATGTAATAAATAAAACTTCCCTGGAACAGACAGTTAATAAACCATCTTGCGGACATAGTATTTTGGACCTGGTTCTAACTAATATAGCCACAACCTCTACCACCCCTCTAGTTTCTCCATCCCTGATTAAGTCAAACAAAAAAAAACATGTAACCTTATCTTTGAAAATCTCTAAAACCTTTGCAATAATGCTGAATTAAAAGACCTTAAATGAGCAGACCTCCTCAAACTCTATAATAAGCTATCAAAATTCACTTGTAACATCTCCAGACACAGCTGCTGTTTATATAAAGGAGTTATACTGTCATGAAGAAGTGGCTAGAATTGGCCATCCCTACTATAACCAAATATATTGAGAAGGTCCACCAGCTTAAATAAATTATATGAGAAAAAACTTGTGAAATCATATAACAGATGCAGAAGTCCTCATATGAATATTGCATCTAGTATATCAATAAGAAACTATAATAAGTACAATCAGATCTAGAATCTCAAATTTTGAACTTAAACTGTTTCCCTGTTGCACTTCAGAGACTCCTAAGTCTTGAGTCCTTGAACTGTGAAAAAAGTGTGAAAATACAAGGAAATACTGAATGTTGAAAACAGATTTTCTCCTTTAAAGTTGTTGTTTGTAGGGGGGCAAGCTCCCCTGCACCCAAGCACTCACTCTGGGATCACTATACCTCAAAGAAAAGGGAATATTCCAAAAAGTGTCACCCTTGGACTTAGTATATGCAACTCACTTTTC
The DNA here is from genome assembly GCF_019279795.1 of Protopterus annectens. Classification (NCBI taxonomy): domain Eukaryota; kingdom Metazoa; phylum Chordata; order Ceratodontiformes; family Protopteridae; genus Protopterus; species Protopterus annectens. The sequence continues at coordinate 1,360,748,746 of NC_056743.1, forward strand.
CAGGTCTCACACTAAGGAGTCTCAGAATATCAAACAGTTGCCACTTAAATTAGTTTCTCAAACCATGGATAACTACCAGTCCTTCTTCAGTTGCATTATGAAAGAAAGAAATACCACTGAGTAGAATTATTCAAAGTGGTACCACCAACTGAGACCCAGCAGACAAAGCATATACACTAGTACAGAAGTTTAGTGCAGACTTTATTCCTAAAATTGTTACCTTAATTCCACAGATTCACAAATCCCTTATACCTCCTGATATCACAAAGGAACACTTATTTAAGGTGCCCTCTAAAACCAAAAATGTTACTACTTTAGGATCTAATAATTTACTCTAATGCCTTCCAAACAGCAGCCTACATGCTCTTGTTGAGACCCTCCTTAATTTGTTTAACTTAATATTATCTTTGGGATTTGTTAAGCATGGCAAATGGCAGTGGTGATACCCCTACACAAATGCAATCCTAACACTGACCCAGGAAACTAAATGCCCATTAGCCTGACTAGTCTGATTTGCAAAGCCATGAAATGAATGACATCTAACGTCATAAATTATGATACCAAAAATTTTATCATGCTACAGCCATATCAATTTGCCTTTGTCAAAAGGAGCAGTTTAGTTAATTTCTTCAAAAATGTCACACAGGCTGTAGACAGTGGTCATTCTATTCACACAGCTTATTTGGCTCTCTCAAAAAACATTCAACACTATAAACCATGCTGACATTGTTAATAAGTTAAGTGCCTTAAAGATAAACCTATGTATGGTAAGGTGGAGAGCCCACTGGCCGAAAGATAGATGCCATGTATTTAAGGTGGAAGGTAACTCCTCAGAAAGTATGAAGGTCACTAGCGGTGTGTTCCTGTGTTCAAGTACTGGAACATTTCCTTTTTGGCATCCACTTCTACACTCTCCAGACTGGGAATTAAGGCCTTTGGTTAACTAATCATTATTGTCAAACTTCCCTCTAATACCTGTTCATCACAGCAGGAACCAACCTTCATAAATAAATGGTGGATGGAAAAAAGGATAAAATTATATGCTAAAATGTGCAGTATTGTCACATTTGGCAAACCATTCTCTCTCCTTTAATATAAACTACAGCCCATATCACACTCCAAAATAACATAATTCTTGGAACTTGAGTTGAAAAGCCACTCTCATTTGACAACCATGTAGTAACGGTAGTCAGACAATCCTTCATTTAAAACTAATATCTACTGACATATCAATCAGGTCGAAAGATGTTATTGTCCGTTTATATGCAGCTGTAATTTGACCAGTTACTTAGTACAATGGCTGCTTTGGGATATACCTTTCTAGACATACTAAGCAAATGAAAAGGCCTCAGCAGTTCCTAATTAAGACGACTGTTGACCTAAAGTTCCTGTACTACCGAGAAAGGTTTGACACATTATCCTTTTACTTGACTTCTTATAGACTTTTGAATTGCGATTTATGACTTGTATTTCAGGTTGTTAGGGACCATATCCTCCTTGACCTTCTGTATCTTTGCATATCAAATATCTCCACTGATACAATTATTGGGCATTTAAAATATCAACCAGCTCATGAATAAAACATGCCAGAGACAGAAATGTGTCATCTGCTAGCTACTACTTCTCTGGAATAGACATTTCTGCAAGTAAAACAAGCAACACCTACTATCTTTCAAATTAAATTTGGATGACTGCACGAGTATCTGTAAAATGCACTGTGGGACTGACCAGCTTGTTTTTTTGTGTGTGTGAGAAAAGGGTTATACATGAGGGTGATTATTGGCAAGGTGAAAATAGTCTTGTTACTCAGTTTTCTTATATTCCCTATAACACACACCAAGAGACAAAAATGCTTCAGAGAGCAAAAACTCCAACCAAATCAGAATAAAAAAGCACCAGCAGCTGCAACGAGTGGTACAAACGCCAAAACTTTAATATGTCCAAAACGAAAACAGCCCCCAGATATATCACACAAAACTCTTAACTTTCTCATCACGTTTTACATTCCAAATGGAACTTCTTCAGATGTGAAATGAATTAATTAATTAAACACTCCCCCTTAAATACAAATTAAAAAAAAAATTTACACCAATCACATTCCTGACTAAAAGCATCTCATGAATATTAATACACTACAATGTATTTCCAAAAAGAACTACCGAACCCATGTTAACTTGTTCATTCATATTAAAAGTCTACAAAAATATATATCAATGTAAAAAACTAATTGCATTTATATGACCTGATGTATAAAGATATATTTAAAAAACTTAAAACTAAAAAGCTTGTAACTTGAAAATTTTCATTAACATAAAAACAGAATAAAATGCATATAACACACATATAAAATTCATAGCAATAGCTTCATCTAGTGGCTGAAATAAAAATGTATTTGAATGTGTGCAGTTAATAGATTTTTGTAAAATATAACTTATTCCTCAAAATCATTAAAATACATCTAAAAAAAAATAACTCTAAAACATTACATATTCATGGACTTCATCTCCATCAAAGCCTAGCTGACCTTAATTTCAAAATAGGGACTGTGAGCACATTTTCATTCAGTCCCGGTGGTCTGCAGGCTTCCAAAACCAATTGCCAGTATAGTTCTCTAACTTCAATTTTATTTTCCGAATCCACCCCTCGGATATCATGTGGGATACATTCAAGAACAAAAAACAGAAAGAAAGCTTCTTTACAAGCTTTAGTATGCTTAAACACAGCATTGTTAAGGTCTTGCTTATGGATGTCATACATATGCTCGTATATCCTTCTTTTAAGAGCCCTCTTCATTTTCCCCACATAAAAGGAGGGGCATTTCCTACAAACTGCCAAGTAAATAACTCCTTTAGTGTCACAATTGACAAAGGTTTTACTTGTCAACAGTTTATCCCTGCCTTGTAAAAACAAATTTTCACCATTAAACACATGGCAACATTGTGTCCATTTTCCACATTTATATGTGCCATGTTTTCTTCCATATTCTTTCCTGTCCACAAAATTCCTTTCAAAAATGTCTTTAATATTTTTGTCCTTTCTATAGGAAAAAATAACTGGCTGTCGGAAAATATTTGTAAGATCCGAAATATTAGAGAACAAATTCCAATTCTTTTTAACTACGTTTTTAATCAACCCTGAATCACTATTAAAATTTAAAATAAAAGCACCACTGAACTGGTTTTCACCCCTCTTTGTACCCTCCTCTGTTTGTGTCCTAGTTCCATCAAAAGTCCTTACTCCTAAAATGGGACTAAGTCTATCAGATCTACCATTCTTGACTTCCCTTATAACCTCATCCAACATACTTTCTGGGTATTTCCTATCTAAAAACATTTGCCTTAACTTAAAACATTCAATGTCAAAATCTTCAGTTTTAGTAGTCATCCTGGATATTCTGATAAACTGCCCTTTCACCAAATTTCTTTTTTGTTTGTAGGGGTGAGCACTTGTGAAGTACAAATAAGAGTTGGAAAATGATTCTTTCCTATACACTCTAGAACCAAATTTCTTGTTGTTACAGTCTTTACAGATGTTAACATCTAGATAATTTACAGCTTCCCCAGTAATATTGTGTGTAAATTTGAGAAAGTCAGTAGTTTCATTAATATATTGTATAAACTTTAACAGTTTGTCCTCACTATCTACCCAGAAAAAACATAAATCATCTAGATATCTTTTATAAAGACACCAACAATATTTGTATGCTGAATTCAACAGGATTTTTTTCTCCCAAGTATTCAAAACATTATTATTATTTTATTTTATATAAAAAATATATATAGATATATGTATGTGTGTGTGTGTATATATATATATATATATATATATATATATATATATATATATATATATATATATATATATATATATATATATATATATATATATATATATAAAATGTAATATTTTATATTCCCTATATGTGTTTCCTGTCCTCTATCTCAATGAACGAAACTTTATTCCTCAACAAGCTGACTGTGGCAAGTACTGACATCTATTCTGGGTTGTGCCAAGACCTGCAAATGTTCCCTGTAAGATATAGCTGCATTAATACATTTTTCACACCAAATTTTTCAAATTCATGGTTGTGAAAGGTAGATTCCCACCAACCAAAGAATGGGTATGGAGCAGAAAGCAATGTTACACGGAACACTAATCCATTTCAAAATACAAGGCCCTCTTAATTGTATGCTGCATTCAGAAATATGGAGCAGTTGTGAATAGTTTGATCTCATCTATCCTCACGTCTTTGAAATGTGGGAAGAAAATGGTACTGCTAGTGGCTCCATCATGGACACAGAAAGGACATTCCAGTGCTAAACAGTAAACATTCCAGCCAGAAACCTAGCTAGACATCTAAGCACCATGAGGCAGCAATGTTACCTTCTGAGTGTGATACCCTAAGTCTCAGGACCCTACAGGCACACTGCTACAACAGTTCTACATTGTCATTATTGCTGATTTACTTACTTGATTTTGGGAGAGCTTAATCCTCAACCTCTTTTACCATATTTACAAAATATGTTGTGTAGGATAACTCATATTTATAATTTACGCAAGGTTTTGGAGCACAGAAAGGCCTGATAGCCCTACAGCCTTTTGCAGGAGTGAAAGACGGGATTAATCATAGTGTCTGAAAGATTTCTACTGAAGGGGGTTGATAAATCGAATGCTAGGGGATATGGTGGTATGCCGACATATCCACCTGCATTATAAGATGCTTATTACATAGTTAGGAGATAAGCTGAAGTAGTAACACCATTGGGCACAAAGCTACAGCCCAGAGGAAAGGATTTGTTTTATGGTACTACACATACCTTAGGATGGAAGCACATAATATGGCATTCACAGAGAAATTACCAACACATTTTACTGTGGACTGTGATGACAGATCTAATACCAAGAGATACACCTCTGATTAATATTATGTGTAGAGGTCTAACAAAGGTTTGAACATTTGGGGTGTATGAATTAAACTCATTCCCACCTGATGCGTTGGAAGCATATGATTATTTCCTATTGAATATATTGTAGGATTGTACAAAAATTTAGGGCACACTGTAAAACAATAGTGAGAATGAAATGCCTTGAAGTTATATTACATTTCCATTGTTCTAAAAAGTGGTGAGGAAGGCTTTGAGAACTGTTTATCATACCTCTTTTAAAAATGAACACGTTTCCCTGAATGTGCTTGTGAAGCACAACATTCATTTTACTCAAAAACATTAATCAAGTATTAGATATTCATATAGCCTGTCATTGCTGGGTTGTTCTAATAATCTCAAAGCAGCAGCAACTGCACAAACATGTTTCAGTTGTGTGAGACACTCATAACAATTCATATTCTATATCCCTCCCTCATCTTTGTGCTCTGTGCATGAGTATTTACAGTCCCATCTGGCAACACTCACCAGAATCATTTAAGCTGCACTATGCACTTCTGTTCAGATTTGCCTGAATTAAGAGAGTTGGCCACAAGGGAGAGTTCTGTATAAATACTTGTAGCCATAAACCACTGTGGTGGTGGTGGTGCTGCGGTAGCGTTGTCGCGTCACAGTAAGATGTTGTCCTGTTCGATTCTCAGCTAGAGCATCTTCTGTGTGGAGACATGAATGAATGGGCGTACCTTCGTTGAAGGCTGTGCGTCAGGGCTGGCAACTCGGAACGTAAAAATCTACTGCCAATCATTAGTGGACCTGAGTTCCGCTGTGGTGACCCCCTAACCAGGAAAAGCCGAAAGACACAACAACTTGTAGCCATAAACTCTCAAATCTGTCTCTGAGACCATGTTCCTCACCTGAAGAATTTGACTGTAAAAGTGTACAGAACTTTAACACTTTGAACATTCCTGTAGGTAATGATGAAAAATACCAGATGGCAAATTAAATTTCGTGAATATAATTATAATCAACAGTTCCTCTGTTCCCTTAAATAAGCTTCTAGCAGAGGCACTATTAACATTGCCTGTCTTCAGGATACAAAGTTGTGATCTCACTAGAGATCTTTAGTATACTGAACAGTGTAATAGCAGTAGAGGTTCTGAAAACTACCTCCATAAACAGCTAGAAGCATACTGGGCCTTCACAGGGGAACCGAAGGCTGTTAAATCACCTCAATCACCACACAGTAATTTGTGCCAATATGGCACCATTCTACAAAGACAAAGATAAAGACACAGCACATGAATAAAACGTCTAACATTTAATACTGAGACCAGGAGGATATTGAAGTTTAGTCATTATGGTGAGTGCATGCAGAACTGTACTTTATTATACCCATCCTTTTCCTGCTCTCAGTTTTACACATACACATATGGGTGGTATATAAAGCTATGAACTACCATGATGTAAAACCCCTTTACAATATTCTTTCACTTAAAGTAATAGCAAATGCCCTCTTTTGCTTCACACTGAATATTCAGATTATAGTATTTTGTTAAGCCGCAGACTGAGATCCAAATCACAGCATTGCAGATATAGTTTGTCAAAACCCAGCTGAAGCATCAACTTGTTTAGTAAACTTGGTCCCAACCTGGTTGGGATTTGTCTAGCAGTGTATCACAAAAGGACAAGCTGTTAAACAGCTTCTTAGAAACGGTTTGTTCCCACTGTTTCTCCCACATTACCTGGCCAGAGCAAAAGAAACACACAGCTCATCAGCCTGGCATTTATACGTTATCTTACGAGTGTGATGCCAAGGTTACTTTAAGTGTCTAAAACAAGTATGAATCTCTCACTTTATTTCTGTGGATTAGAATAAAATACATTTCCTGATTAAGAAAATGGAAGGTGCTATTTTAGACATAAAAAGAGATGTGCACCTAAAGAGACTACCTCAACAAAAGACAATGAAGAGTCCATGATACATCAGAGTCATACCTCTTCACCTCTGAAGACAAGAAATATGGACAAAGCCAAAACAATTGGGAGACAAAGGCCCCAATGTAGGGCCAATTTTTAAATACTGTGCTTATAAACTTAGAAAGCTGATATAATAACAGGTTTTGTATTAGCATGCATTTTTCTGGTGTTCAAAGTCTGAAACTCAAATATCTGCCATTATTTAGGGATTTCAAGCCTCAGTAATTTGCCAGTTATTATGAGAAACAGACTACAAATCCGGACTTTCTGCAACAATCTGAACAGTTGAGAGGTATGATCAGGGTTTGTAAAGCTGACATTCTTCTTAAAGTGATAGCAGTCAATATTACTGTCTTCGACAGAAATTTTAAGAAAACAGAGTGAGACATCTCAAAAGGAGTCTTAGATAATGCTTTGAGAAGAAAATTCAATGCCCTAATTTGGAAGCAGCACATTCAAGAGCAGCATAACTGTAAGAACTCAATAGTAAATCCCACAGAAGATGAGAAAGCCAAACCAAAATCAGCAGTGACAAGTAACCAAACGCATATTAAGCAAATCCATCTTGGGAAGTGACACATTCTTGAATCATCAATAAATGGGAAGTTGTTCCATTCTTGAACTTGTTGGGTATAGCAGTGTTAGGCATTTTTGCTTGTATAATTCCTATTACACTAAATGCAACCTGTAGAAACCCAGCAGCTAAGATATTATATTCTATGCCCTATGCTGTAAGGTACACCTGTGAGGAATGGGATGCAAAATTCACCCCTTCTGTTGAAAAAAGTTTAGACTTTCCCATGTGTGTGTGTGTGTGTGTGTGTGTGTGTGTGTGTATGAGGATGGAGTTGGGAATGGGGTGAGGTAATCATCTTACAGAGAATAACAAGCCACTCATCTTGGGCATGAGGGAGAGTACCATTGGAATTGGTTGGATCTTTTAATGCTGTGCCTGTAATAGATCTATGAGACAGTAGAAGAAGAGGGTAGATGCTCAAAAGTCTCTTTCCCTGCTTCTATTGATGGGTATCTTATAAGTAACTAAGGAGTCTGGGCATTTGTTGGAAAGGTGAACAAGGCTGTATGAGGAATTTTTCACTTTTCTGAAGGTCCAAAATAGCTTTTGGAGTCACTCGTGGTCCACATAAATCTTTTCATTTAGACACTCCTCTAACAAGTTATAGTTTCCTGTCAGAAACACCATTCATAACTGTATATATATGTGTATATATATATATATATATATATATATATATATATATATATATATATATATATATATATATATATATATATATATATATATATATATATATATATATATATATATATATAAAGATAATATTCCTTTCAGCTAGCTTCTGACTAACCTGCACAGCTGGTAAGAATGAATTTCCCCCTGCTTGCTTATGCAAGGCAGTAGTGTAGTACTGTCTGGTACATTCCACAGCACACTTGGGTCCAGATAGTTTCTTGAACACGCTGATCAAAAATTTTGTTAACATTTCTTTCAAAACTGATGTGTTAAGCTAGAAGAGCCAACAAAAACTGATTTTTAATACTAAGACATTCCATGCAAGTGCCAGATTGTGCCCAGTGCATTTGTTGTGGAGACTTGGCTAGGAAGAGGAGGGAAAAGGGTTGCCCTAAACCATCATTTATTTATTATTTGTTAACCAGGAACGTCCGACTTGGAACAAAGCCAATTTTCAGTGGAGGCCTGGGGGGAAATGCTCCAGATGCATGTCTTTGTAAATGTGGGAGGAAACCGGAGCACCCAGTGGAAACCCATGCGAACACAGGGAGGACATGCAGATTCCACACAGAAGGCACTCCAGCCGAGAATCGAACTGGGGAACCTATTGTTGTGAGGCGACAATGCAAACACTTCCCCACTGCGCCATCCATGGATTTCTGTCACCCATCTAGACTGTTTTTTGGGATAAGACAGGTTTACAGAAAGGGGCATTTCTGACACTCTGTAGTCTAATCCCACAGATTCCTCTGAGAATAACTTAATTTTCCTAACATTTAACCTTGTATATTATGCTGTGAGAATTCTGGTTAAGATGTTGCACAGAACACTGAAAAAGATCCTCACAAAGAGGAGCTGTTCTTTGGTTGCAAATCCAAAGAAGGATATTATATCTAGAAGTTGATCCTTTGTTAGGAAAATTCTGTTAAGATGGTCTCAAACACTGTTTCCAGAAACATTTTTACTGGAAGAGCTCAAGATTTGATTTCAAATTGTTTATTGCTATTCACAGTCAGTCTAGAATGGAGATCACAAGGGATATGCTAATCAAACGTCCATGTCAAAACTGTACCTAATTGAAGCAATCATCTACATATGGATAATGCCTTTCTTCTTCAGTTCTGCAACTGCTGGAATCTGGTACTTGGAAAACACTTTTAGAGCAGCAGCTGCACCAAAGGACAGTACTAAGAACTAGAGATCCCTCTAGTTTTCTTGAGATCTGAAACTTGATCTGTGAAACTTGTGTAACCTGTAAATGGGTGTGTATCATTAAGAATACATGAAATCTATGGTCCTTGAGGAAGCAAGGGAAGAGGAATTTTGAGAGTTATCATCTTGGACAGTTGAAAGTTTAGATGCTTTTTAAGATGGCAAGATTCAGAGTAGCTCTTCATCAATCCTTATTTGGAATAGAAGGAATGTGGAATATGCACAAGTTCCTCCATTAGGAGAATGGACTCTCTTTAGTTTCCTTTGGCAGCAACTTACATAAAAGTGTCTTCTTCCAAGACCAAAGAATCGCTGAAGTACTTATATTCATAGTCCTCTCGCTTTCCTTATTGTTTAACCGAAGTAAGCAAGCATTATTTATTTTTTTGGGGGGGTAGATAGTAGAAAACTGGCATTTCTTAATTCCAGCAATGAAGGCAGAGAAATTGAGGATTCATTTATAAAAGTCCAGAATAACTGCTGACTATTATGGACAGAGCCCATTGCAGGTAGTGATATAAAGCATCGCCAGGTGTCCATAATCTACAGAACTGACCAGACAAAAATGGAGATTAATTATACTAAGGGAGCTTTATATACATATACTAAGCAGATAGTTCAGACCAGTTGTTTATACAATTGCTCGACATTTTTTTTTTTGTTATAACTTTTTATTTTGGCACCATAGTCAGTGAAGAAGACTCCTGACCAATCAGAAAACCTGCAGATATATGGATCAGTCTTGTGTTATTCAAAAATACTGTCAGGATAGGACCCTGACCTGTGTCACAGAAAAGATGCCCTGACTATGGCTTAGATGACCTGTATTTCATAGCTGCACAGGCTCTGGAGAGGTCAGACAAGGAGGAGGGGCTTGAATGACCAGTGCCAGCTTGTCTATCCTGGGGGAAATTTGTTCTGCCTTAGTGGTGACAACTACTTAGAGCAGGGCATCTCCTGCAGAAGAGGACAAGGGAGGTTTACGCTGTTAAGTGGTGCATGTGTGGAGTTGAGGATGATTTGGATGGGAGCATATACATCATTCCCTGCTCAGGCAGTTTCTCATTGTCAGACAGTCACCTACAAAGAGGAGTTAGGAGGGATGGGACAGAAACATCCACAAAACCAGTGCACTTGCTTGCTCCATAATGGTCTATTCTCACCTCCAGGGGAAAGAATAACCATGACTACAAATGCGCGGGGGGGGGGGGGCTCTTGCCCAATATGGGGATGCCAGATTTTGCCCCAGGAGGAATAAATGACCTAAATGGGCACAGGTGGGGGGGGGTCACCAGGCATGTCTATACAGAGGGACATACAAAGAAGAAGAAGAAAAATTGACAAGATAAGTTTGCTTTATTAACTATGCACATTCCCTGGCCATATCCACAGACACTGCTAATGCAAAGTAAGTGCACTTATGAATGTAATTATATGAATGTAATACTACAGGCATCAGAAACATGAGACAAAATCATATTAGAAGTTAAACAATATATTTACAACTTTTTTAAAAAAATGCTCTTCAGAATTATGAAAATCTAATATAAGCCAGGAGCATTAAATAGCTTCATTCTGCTTTTTGAGTATATGAACAAAAGGTTAAGAGCATTGGTCATATCCATGGTGAAGACAGACAGACTTCTAACTAGGATTCAGATGCACACATTCAAATAATGGCCCAGTCTCTGGAGAAGCAAGTTGGACAGACAAAGAAAAGAATAAAGACATTTGACTTATAATCTCTAACCTGGGATAAGTTAAGAGTAAGCATATTTAGGGTAAGCTTTCCTTTATGATCTCAAGTGTAGATACAGATGACCACCCTCACACTGTCGCCTGCACCTCTGAAATCCCCTGAGTGTTGTCCAGGAATGAAGAAGAAACCACAGAGCCTAAAGGGAACCATCTGTCACTGGCTGCTTGGACGGTGGCTCAGATGGCCAGCAGGTGGAGGAAATAATAAGCTCTGACAATAGTGTAAGAAGAATGATTGTTCTTATCTTCAGGTACAACTTTGGCATTAGCAAACTTACCTGAAATCATCCCAGGCCAGTCAATATCTGATACCAGGCACCTACACCAGTCAATACATTATATATGTGAGTTGTTCAACTTGTCTGTGCTCTTAACACTGGAGTGGGCTCCTCTCTGGTCAGAAAATCTTCCCTCATTAGAGTTTTTAAAAATCAGAGGGATCATACATACAGATGGAAAGGGGCACAACATCTTAAAACTTGAGTTAATTTTTTTCTCCTCAGAAACATCAGAATCAATGCAATCAAAATGCTCCGCTATGAGTTCTAAGGTATCCCCACAACATAAGTCCTGCTGTGTTTCTACTACAAAAACAAGTTCTACAGATCAAGGCACAAACATTTATGAATGATTTTATAGGCGAAAAAGAATAGAATGTATTCCAGTCTGTATGCAGAATCTCTCCATCCTAATATAAAAAGACGCCAAGGAGAATGCAGTGACAAAGGGAAGGCGAGGACCTACCAGCAGCAGATCTAATGCTATTGTAAGCATTTTCTATGCTTTTAAAGGAATATTTTGATTATTGACAGACATGCATTCTGCAGTTTGGGTAGTTTACTACTTGTACAGTGGTTCTCCTTGTCTCAAGAGTCAGAAGGTGTTTATCCTGTAGAGCACACCAAGCTTTTGGTAAGCATGGTTTACACCTGCTTCAACATAGCGTAAAACTCTTACCTTAAAACAAAGTGATGATTCATGTGATGTGGGGATTGTTTGTAAAAGTGCCATTGGAAGTATATATGAAATGTGGTTGATTAAGCATGTTGGGACTTGAGACACTACACAGTGTTTATTTGTTAACCGTTTAGCATCAGTCTGCAGTCATACAGTCATTGTTTTGTGTTACTGAAGCTCCCATTAAGGTTTTTAGGAAGACAATTCACATTGTCTGAATTACACAGCAGCAAAGAACCATCAGCATACTGGGTAAAGTTACATTCCCAGCATGTTCACACAACTTATTGCTAAACATAGGCAAAAGAACAGGATCTGAACCAGATCCTTGTGGTACTCTAAAGCTGTGCAGATAAATCTCTGATCATTATCTTGGTCAGGCAATAGCTTTAATTCATCTGAAGCAGGTGTGTCAACATGCATTCATAAGCCCTTGCTTTAGACAAATTCCTCTTCCTTTTGTCAGTGTGTCAGTATGGCTGAAACCACAGTATCAGATACATTAGTCTACATACATTTCCTTATACTGAAGTGTACGGAGGTAAAACGTGTGAGCTCGGAGACATTTTTACAATGTGGCCTGCCTTAAAGCCATGTTGTGTTTTACATGCCATATTAGGCCCATGTTGTGTTTTACATGCCATATTAGGCCCATTTAGGAAACAGGTTAATTGTTGGAGTTATTACATACTCAAGCACTTTACTAAAAGTGCTGAGTATCATGATTGGTCTGTTGTTCCCAGTGTTTGCTTGATCATCCAGATTACTCTGATAGAGGCTTTTGATAATGATGGCACCTTGCCTTTTTAAAGGCTCTTAATGATTAATATAGAGGTGCTATGAAATACGCTACTTAATATATGCTGGTAAATCAGTGATTTTTGCTTTTAGGTAAAAGTAACTTTACAGAAGCAACTGGTAACTAGAAACTAATTTTGGTGCTGTTTCCTCACTAGGGATTTGAAACATTTCATGGATGGTAAACTTACTGTCAGCTTCTAAACTATAACTAAAAAATATTTATAAACGCAGTAGCCACATCCCGATACACAGGTTTAGAGAAAGGGTCAGCACTGAAAGTGTTGCTTTTTCCGTTTAACTCATTTATACATATTCAAAATTTTGCTGGGCAGTTTAAATTGGCAAACTGTAATGAGACCGAGTAACTTTGTTTGGCATTACTTTACTAAATACCTATATGCTTTATATAACTGCTGTCACCATTTGGATATAAAGTTCTTTCATGCTCCATCCCTCTCAGTAATGAGCTGTTAAATGGAACAAAAATCCCTGGCAGGACATTAGCCATGGTACATATATATCTGCAGACAGTCTACTTATGTAATACATCTAATAGTATTTTGGTAAATATATCAGCTGTTTTATCTGTGCTGGGTAATGCGGTTTGAAATCCTTAGTTAATGGTGTGAAGGTCTTTGCCTTTTTGGGAAGTCTTTTGATAATTCTGATATTTCCAACATAGAAGCGGGATGGTGTCAAAGTATGTCTAAGTGTGAAATGTTTGAAGTTGGCCATTCAGATTACTCAGTAAAGTGCCAGCCACAACAAAGTGAGAAGGTATTGCAGTAAATGCCCAGCAAAAAATGTGAGAGGTATCTCTAGTGATGTTCACTCAAGTGGATATAAATATTAGATTGTAGTATCCCGTTCATTCATAGGTGTAAGGAAAAAATACATTCATTGTTGTGGCAGTTGGGGATTGGCAGAAGGGTTAAGCTGTTTACCTCAAGACACAAGGTAAAAGGTTTGATTACTGGGAAGCATGATTGGGCTTAAAAAGACCCCCGGTGTCATTAGTGTAGTAATCACCTATAGGCATAGAAAGTCCTCTGTGGAATATCAAAATCTTACAGTAAAGCTAGCACAGAAGTGTGATCAGTTTCAGAAAAAAATTAACTATATATAAATTTTAATAGGTTTTTTGGACATAGCCTGGTTTAAGGTAAAGGTATGTGACTTTGATTGTTTTATTACTACATATGTGTATAGACACTGCAGATGCCTCTACTCTTATCAGGAGGTTTTACAGGTAATCAAATTCTTAATCAATATGATCACAATCCCCAAAGTTTTACCACTCCTACCAAAGACAACATATTCAATTCTTTATTTAGAATGCAGGACTTGAGCCATGTTTTAGGGAGTACAAGGATATAATGATTTAAAAGAAAAACAGCCAAACCCAGAAGTCTCACTTTTTCATTGTAGAGGCTACACATATTTAAAAGAAGCCATTATGTGCCAAATTTCCATTTAAACATATTAAAATCACACTGGTTGTGGTGTGTATGTGTTGTGCCTCAACGTCATCATAAGTAGGTTCTTGGCCTGGGTTCGGCTCAATATCACCTCCCTGAACTGAGAGTATATTCAGGACCAGTGTGCTTCTTTTGTGCTAAAACTCAGAAGGAAATATCTCAAACACAGACAGTGCAAGGCAAGGCTGCTTGTTTATTTTGAGGAGTAGGAGAAAATTCTGAATTTAATTCCACGTTTGCATGCATGTAAATATATATATTTTTAGAAGGACAACAGTATAACATATGACTGCAATTCCTAGAAGCTGCATGAATGGCTGGAGAAAATGAAACAATATTCTAGGCAGTCATGAGAACAGTTAATGTCTCTCTGTAGAAAGCGTTTAGCCTCATCTTATACAATATTCAAAGGGGAGAAACAGTGCAGCAAACATAAAACTACTTTTTTATAACAACATTTCTGCAGTGTTTACCTATTTTCAGGGTCATGTGGCATTTGAGTTTTGGAGAGGAATATGCTATAGTCTAGGGAGTTTTATACTGTAGGAAAGGTCTTCCATATTGAAGTAAATTACTCGGATTCCCACATTTAGTGCTGCCTGTTGCAGAAAGTAGTAGTAGAACCTGCCCTGGGTTTATCAGACAGTATATAGTAATGGGTTAATAGCAAGGATTACGAAATACACCTACAGGAAGACATACCTGACAGAAACAGACAGATGTTGGGAAACAAGAGACAAAGTCTAGGAGGTTATGGCTACATATACTGATATTAGACATATTAGTGTGCATGTCCTTAAGGGAGCTACATCTAATGGGTACTGTGAAACATGTTACCCTGACTTCTTCTCAGTTAATCTTTATTAAGGCTTCATGGAATTAACATTTGTGGTTCACCCTTTTCACTTGCAATCTTTATTTTGTTTGTGTACATATGTAACAGCCATTTGGAAATATTAGCACAAAGTGAAGGGAAGATCAAAAACAGACTGTTTTCGGAGGGCAGAAACAGTTACAGCAAGATCTCTGGCATTTACTCTTATGTAGTTCAGCCCTAATAATTTATATTTTATTGGTTGTATATTACTGTTGCTACTATTTTTATGCCTAATTTGTTGAAAAGTACTTCTGAAACAGTATTTTGTAAAATAAGAAAACTGGTGCTTTTATAAGCTATGCAGTCAGCAGTCACACCTTGAAAAAGAGGACAGGGTGTACTGAGAGGTTTCACTATCATTACAGTGTGTTGTATTTACCTACTACACACCGATATCCAGCGAGAGAAAATGAGTAAAAATGTCCAGGTATTAAAGTCATCCAAATGCAGCATAAGCTGAGAAATGAGTGACTGTATTACAATGCTAGGGAGGAATAGGGTTAATAAGAAATCTGTAACTAAAACTCAATGCATTTTTTTCAAGGTGCTCCATAAAGAAAACCTTCCATCTACTTGTCATCTGTATGTATATCACTCTCCTAGAGTGTTTATATACCTCCATACACATAAGGACAGTATTAAATCATTTCATGAGTCATCAACAGTTCCACACCCCATAACATCAGAAAACCAGGTTCCTGCTGCCCATACTTTTTATATTCTTGCATTGCTCTCCATCAGTGTTATAAAAAATATAACGCCTTATCCAGTTTAATTTCTAATAGGTATATTTAGCACATGGGTGTATATTCCTTTATTATCTTCCTGGTATCCATGAAAAAATCTATTATCTTGTCTTGTGATGTGTGAGAATTTATACTTTTTAGAAATAAGAAGCAAAAGCTCAGCACATTAAGCTGTCTTTTCTGCCATTTTGCTTTAGTATTTATATCACATAGACAAAATTCCCAAGAAACATCCCCTTCCTGTTGACAAATGTCTTCCCCCCATATCTACTGACTGGTCTCCCATACTTATGGCACTTTGGCAGTTCCACAACAAGTACTAAACCCACCCTTTGGATCTAGAACTCTATCATGTGTCATCTCTTTTTGCTGTCCTCTTTGGGTTAACTCTGTATTATAAGGGAATATCTATGTAGTTCCATTGATAGTTTCATTTGATAAAATTGCAGTCATCTGCCAGATATTGTCCCATGTGGTTACATATTCTCCCCAACCTCCTTTAAGTTCAATGTTTTCTTGACGGTGCTTTTGATATCTAGCTCCAATTTCTTCAAAAGTCGAAGTAGGTTATGTTTCTCCCATGTTTTACACCACCAAACCATTTAATCACTGGGAACACCCAATCTCTGTTTCTTCATTCCTCCTTATATGCCTTTCCTCTTGTGCTACACCATGAAATATAAGATGATTCAATGTATCACTATTTGTTATTTGTGAGACTTTGTTGATATCTCAGCTTTGTCAATGTTTCCAACATACACATCCCATAAGCTGAAAAAGTTTATAACTCTTGGGTCTCATTCACATCACAGTTTAACCACACCTGGGCATGAGGACTGAATTTTGTCCTTCCCCATCCTTTCTTTCCCCATGAATTAAGTAAGTAACTCCAGGCCACTCCATCTTATGTTCCCCCATCTTCCCATTGCTAATCAATTCTGGCACCAAAATAATGCCTTCAATTGATCTATATGCCTGTGCCATTGCAAATGGCTGTCCTCTTAGTTACTGGGCTCCCAATTTTGATACTACACACTTGGAATGCACTACTTTATTTTTAAGTTTACTTCAATATCTTTCCACCAGATTCTCTGTCTGCCAACCACAACTCCTACCAATATATTTCTTCTACCACTACAGCTCTAATCAATTTCAGTTACCATTTCCCCAAAATGCTCCTTTTCTTCTTTTATAGATCCTCAACAGTTTCCAATATCTCATGTATTCTTTGTTAACTGTCACCCAAATCGGTTACTAGACTGCCAATCTTCCCTTTCTCCTGTCTCCTTTTAATTCCTTCATTTCCCATAATGCTCTCTCTAATTGCAAAATTGACAATGTCATAGGTGTATACTAGGCTAATGACCACTAGGGCTGAAGACTAGCCGTGCAACCCAGATGTAACCCATAAATTTGATTTGTATTGGGGATTATTTACAGACCGCCTCCATCCATCAGAGACATAGGTGCCAGACCAGGGGTGAATTTCCAATTATCCATCCATTGGTCAAAATTGTGCTTAAATTAGGTTAGGGAGGAACTCTTTACATGGACGGGAAACCTGTTCCACAGAATGGGAATTCTCTGAGAAACATATCTGTCTCTCCAACATGATTATATTTATGTTGCAAGCAAAATTTAAGTCTTTTCATCTAGCAGTCCCGATCCTGTTTGCTTTGCAGATGCACAAAAGTTTCATCAAAACAGGGTCCAGGAATGCCTTGTATGCCAGGCAAAGATTACTTTTCAAAAATCTGTATGATACCAAGTAAAGACACAGGGATTTGCGCTGATCAACACAGAACATTGTGTTTACTCCCTGTATTCTTTTTGTAAGGAACCTTTGTGGACATTCCAGTTGCCGCTTGTGCTTGGTCAGGTACATCCTGAAGGGATCATAGGAGGTTACTAGACTATTGACCCTAGGGGCCTAACAAGCCTAGCCACATTATACCCTTGTTCCTTTATAGACCAAGACATGTAGTCTATATTAGCAGTATGAATCTAAGATCAGCACCTGCTGCCCCTGTCCAAGAGGGGCATAAGGGAAACCCCTGGGGTAAATTTATGGCTTCCCATTCA
The DNA here is from genome assembly GCF_019279795.1 of Protopterus annectens. NCBI lineage: Eukaryota > Metazoa > Chordata > Ceratodontiformes > Protopteridae > Protopterus > Protopterus annectens. The sequence goes on from NC_056743.1 coordinate 1,360,766,772, forward strand.
ATTGTCCAAGTTACACTTAAATAGGGTCAATGAGGAGCTCTGTTTTATGTGAATTGGGAGTTTGTCTCTCTAGCATGTACTTTTAATGTCATAGGCTAGGTTAAGGTCCCTAGAGCAAACAAATCTTGTCCCATTTAATCTGCGGATATGCAGCATTACCACTAAGGCAGGCTTTGAGACCACTCTGTAGGCCTGGCACAAATCACCTCTAAGCAGTCTATATGATACAGAGTACAATGACAGGGCCTTTAGTCTGTCCATGTATGTCATGTGTTGAAGGTCCTGAATTTTCTTGATGAGAAACCTCTGAGGTCTCTCCAGCTGCTGCAGGTGCCTGGTGAGGTACATAGAGAAGGGGGCATTGTACTTTATTATTGGTGTGATGAGGGATGAGTACAGGGCAGTTATAAGCTCCTTAGCTTTGGATGCTATGTCCTTACTTATGAGATGCATAAAGTATTAGGCCTTCCTTATGGCTGTGGACACATGATGATCAACTTTAAGGTTGCTATTAATCTGCTTTCCCAGATCTCTCACTACTGCGTTAGAACTTAGGGGGGTATTATTAATATTGTAATTTGCAGGAACTTCTCCTTTGCCAAACGGGATGATAACATTTTTTTTTGCATTAAGTTTAATTCCATGTCTTTGGCACCAGTCATTTATCTGTGTAAGCCCATTTTGCAGATAGGCCCCATTGCTCCTACTTCTATTGGAACTGTCTGGGTATCTTTCTTCCACATTGCTCTCATTTCTGCCTGCAAATTTTGATATTTTATGACTTTGTGTTTCTCTGTATGCAAAACACTGTAGTCACTGGGTATAGCAATTTCAATGATCAATGCTAATTTTGTCTACTTTTCATGTATCAATATATCTGGTTTTCTCACATCCATCTTTTGAACTGTTGGTAATGGGTATTCCTATGTGATGTAGACATTTTCTGTGATGCTTTGTGGTTCATGTTTCCAGTGTTTTTCAGCCACTTCAGTACCATAATGTTTGCGTAATCCCCGGTGCAAAAATCTTGCCACATTACTGTGCCTTTCAGTATACAGTCCTTCTGCCAGTAGTATATCCCAACCAGCAACAAGGTGTGCGACTGTTTCCAATTTTGTTTTACAAAACCTATATTTGTCTGTTTTTCCAGTATATTCAATGGACTTTGTAAACCAACGTGTATGAAGCCCACTAGCTTTCATATTTCGGTTTGAATTTGCTTCTCCTTATCCATTTCTGCATTCAGTCTTAATCAACATGAGGTTTTTCCAGAAGTTTTCTATACTTGCAACTATATTTATGCATTTTCCACATTTCTTGCCTTCTCATCTGATCCTTCACCTTATGCTCTTTCTTTTCTTTTTTGGTACATTCAATTGCTGCCTGATTTTTATTTACTTCTGGTTTGATTTCCTTTCCCGCTTGATGCCGATACTAGCAGTGAAGTCATCTCAGATTTATTCTCATGTTTCAAAACTTTCACTACATTTAGGTCTTGTGATGTCAGCAGATATGTGTGCAGTCCCACAACTGCAGACCTATACACATAATCAATTTCAAGGAGGCCCCATGTCCTTTGGAACGGGGAATATATAATTTTGGTATGCAATGATTTTTATAAATAATTTGGTGAGCATGATCCAACACATTTTGGGGCCAGTCAATCACTCCAAAACTGTAAGTTAGGACAGGAACAGCAAATTGGTTTATAGCTTGCATTTTGTTCCAAGACATCAACACTGTTTTCAGGATTAATTTAAGTCTTCTAAAGTATTCCTTACAAAGTTTTATTCACATTTGTTCATGTTTTACTGTTGATCCTTCATTAATTCCCAAATATTTATACACTCCCTCTTGCTCACATTCTTTTATATCACATTCTTGTCCCAAACTGATGTTTTCCTGGTGATGCAGTTTTCCTGCTTTAAAGGTTGCTTTTGCACATTTATCAAGATCAAAAGACATTCTTATATCATCTGAAAAAGTTTTGACTACTTACAGTTATGCTTTCAGTTCCTCATCTGATGAGCTATACAGTTTTAAATCATCGACAAAGAGAAGATGAGAAGTCTTTACACTTTGTTGTTTTCTAGGAGCCAAATTATAGCCATGGCCTAAGCTGTTAAGTAGACAGCTTAATGGGTTAAGGCCAAGGCAGAATAGCAGTGGTGACAGAGTCCCCTTTGAATTATCTCTGGAATAATAATTTGTCCTTTATCATGGCTTAATTGCAAAGTGGTCTACCACTGTTTCATGGTCAATGTAATGTAATTGATCAGTGTAGGGTGTATGTTATACATTTTTAAGCACTCATTTATCCATGAATGTGGGATACTATCCAATGCCTTTTTGTAGTCAATCCATGCCATACTTAGATTCTTCCCCTTTTTACAGTTCACCATTAGGACTTTATTTAGCAACAGATGATCCTTTGTTCCACATGACTTTCTTTTACTACCTTTTGTTCTATTGCCATGACTGAATTTTCTTCTAAATGACTATAAACTTTGTCAGCATCAATTCCAGTGTATAGTTTATACGTCATCTGAAGGCAAGTTATTGGTCTATAATTTTTAGGATGAATTGCAGTTTCACTCTTAAATAGGAGCATTGTTTTTCCTGTTGTTAACCAGGTTAGTGTCTGTTTCGGGGTGAGCATATAAATAGTTCTTGCTCATGGCTAAATGTTCGTGCAAAGATGTTAATACTTTTAGCGAGAAGTTAGGTACTGCAAATGGGCCTGCGGTTTTCCAGTTGGAGGCTTTTCTTAACTTTATCTCAGTCTCTCTGGCCGTTACTTCATCCCATTTCATCATTTCATATTCTGTACATTTGAACTTTTGATTCTTCCTTTTACTTCTTCTATCCATTTAGCATCTTTGTTAATGTTCCACAGGATCTTCATAAATACTTCTCCAAAATGTATCTATTTCTTCTTTTTTTGGGTGGTCTTTCAATTCCTTTTACCTTGTTTCTCAATTCTCTATAGAACTTTTTAGGGTCATCAATAAATTGCTTATTTTGTACTTTTCCTTTATATTTATTGTGTATCTTCTAAGTTTGTTTTGCCTGTGCTGAGATTTTTAGTTTATTATTTGCAATAGTGCAAGATACATCCTGATCTGTTATAATACCGTGCATTGCTTTTATCACGTCTATCTTTTTGAGTATTTTTGTTGATCTATTCCATCTTCTATACTCTTCTAACAGTGACACTTCTTGTCTTAATTGCTTTATAATTTTTATTATTTGACACTTCCATGATGGTATTTGATTTCTCCCCTTCCTTTCCATTACTACCCTGTGTTCTTGTGGTAGAACTTTATCTGTTATTAAGTTTAGCTGCACAGTAATATATCCTGTTTACATGGATGTCTATTGGTAGTTCTAGTTATTGTATTCATTTAATTTATCAATACTTTGACTTTTTGGGTTTTATTGACCTTCTGCAGTCTTTTTCTTTCATTGACCTTAATATGGCTACAGCTCTCTATTAAATCAAGCAACTCTTGTCTTAACTCACTTTTTGTAAACTAAGGGCACATTTTTTGTTCTTCATTTCCTGGAGGCATTCTATAGAGAGTTCTGTAGGATCTTCCTGTGGCACACTCTCCTCAATTTCATCCTGTGTCATCCTCATATGGAAACTCACTGGCATATCACTCCTCAACATTGACTGCGTCAGAGTTTCCACAGTTTCCTGTTCCTTTCCTTGCTGTCCAGCTTCAAGTGAATGTGTATACTGGTTTCTTGTGGAAGGCTCCAAAATATCTTCATATGGCAACTGCTCAGTTGCTTCCCATTCCAGTTGTTTCTCCTTAATTTGGATGTCTATTGCTCTACCCTGCTATGGTGCTTTCTGAGTTAGATTTTCTACACTGAATCCTTCACTCCGCAGGTACAACATAACCCCAGTTTCTGTTTCTTTAACATCTCCCATTACTAATCTTCTTTTCTACTTTTCTTCTTTGTCTTCATATTTTTGTATTGTAAAGCTTTCCATGTCTGGATTCCTTTCCCAGTATTTCTCTTCAAATATCTTTGGTGCTACTATTTTTGTATTGATTAATTTTGCTTTCTCGTTTGCATAAATATTACAACATATTAAATCTCTTTTTCTTTTCCATGTCCATATTTCTTCTTCAGATGTCTCCTGATCTTCCTGTTTCTTCTTACTATGGGGACTCATTTCATCATGCTGCGATTTAATTTAGACCTTCTACACTGAATCCTTCACTTCACAGGCATTCCATAACTTCAGCTTCTATTTTTTTAACTTCTACTTTATTTATCCTCTTCTCTTCATTCCCTCTTTGTGATATTATTTTTATTGTGAAATTTTCCATTTCTGGGTGCCTTTGCCTGTATTTCTCTTTGAATATTTTTGGGGCTGCCTTCTTTATATTGATTAATTTGGCTTTCTACTTTGCATAAATATCCCACCATATCAAATCTCTCTTTCTTTTCCATATCCATATTTCTCTTTCATACTTTTTAAAAATCTATAGGTTTTGTTGTTTATATTTTTACACTTCCTCAGATGCTTCTATTTCCAAATAGATTAAAGTTTCTTGGTCTAGTATATAATGCTTTTTATAAATCAGTTGTATTAATAAACAATGAACACAAATTTTTATTTGAGGCTTCTGACAGTTTTTCTCGTGTGAAGTATTTTTCTTTCCTCTAATTTCTCTCTCAATCTTTTTGTACATCTTGTCTCTGGAGAGTCTTGCCTTTTTGCATAATAGTAACAATACATAATTTCTTTCTTATTCTCAATAGTCCACTATATTGTCCTAATGGCTCTTCTTTGGCCTGTCAGTTTTTGTGATTTTTGTGGACTGCTACTTCTATAACAAGGAGGACCATCCTTCTCCTCCTGGGCCCGGTCTAGCCCCACTGTAGGAATGTTTCTGTGTCCTGAGGATTCTACACTGTCATTTTACCAGTCCTGGCACCAATCTGCCTACCAGTATTGGGCACTTTTTTATCCTGGGTCTTGAGCACCTAGTTATCTTTTTTTATTTTTGACCTACTTCTGTCCATGATATATGCTATATAAAATACAGTCTATATATCAGTGTCGTCTTGGTGGGATTTTGTGAAAAACAGGGTCCACCTCGTGAAAGTACTGACCAAGACTTGAGAATGAATTCAGTTTCAGCACTACTATTCTCCTTTTCTTGCTGACTTATCGTCTCTCCGTTCATCCCCGGCTGGGTGAGTTTCTCAATGATGTCTGAGTGGGGGATTATGGCAAAGGCCTTGGCTAAGTCAGGATAGACAGTATGTACTGTTTTAACTTCATCTAGGGCTTCAGTGACACTTTTGAAGAAGTTCACCAGGTTTAACAGGTATAAGCTGCTCTTGACAAAGCCAAATTGGGTCAGGTCAAGATTTTGAAGGTCCATGATGATTCTCTCCATGGCCTTACAGATAAGGCTTGTTAGGCTTATGGGTCTATAGTTCACAGGGTTGGTTAAGGGTCCTCCTTTGTGCAAGGGGATTCCAGTTGCTGTTTTCCACTCTGCTGGGACAAAGCTAGTACTTAGACTGTGGTTGAAAAGAGTGCCCAGTGGTTCCACTAGCTCCCGTTTTACACCATTTGGTAAGCAGCGTTGGATCCTATCCAGTCCCATACAGGCTAATTTTTGGCCTTGGAGAGTGTGGTTATAACCTGCTCTTTGGAGTTACTAGGTAGAGGACTGGTGACAGATATGCTTTGGGGTATGACTGGTGGAGACAGGGGGTGAAGTTTTTGGCAAACTTATCTGCTAGCTGGTTTGTGATGTCATCAGGTATAGTATGAGTGGTACCATCGACTACTAATTCCGCACAAAGCTGGGCCTTTCCTTTTAGATTTCAGACATAAGTGAAGAATGTGTTGTGATTCTCCTTAGCTAGTGATGCTAATCTAGGTTTGTAATTAGCTTTGGAGGACTTTAAATGGTGTCCAATTTGCTTGTTCAAGCTCTGGATGATGATCTTCTTCTGCTGAGATTACACTCTCTTGTTCTTTGACAGCAGTTTCTTTCTCTTGTTGTATAACCTATTTATGCTAGATATCCACTAAGGTGGCTTGTTTTTTCATGAGGACTCTGTTTTGATTCGTTCAGGTACAGTATAGGAGTCACTACTGTCAGAGATGGCAGGGGATCTGAAATTATTTATGCCATCACTTAGAAGGCTATAGTTTGCGTTGGAGAAATTTTTTAATCTTTTTGTTCTGGGGGGGGGGGGGGTAAGGTATGATCATTACTTCGAATGAGACTGATTTATGGTTGGACTTTACCAGGGAGGGTCCCACACAAGGAGTGGTGCAGTGATCCCCCATGTTGGTGAGTACTAGGTCAAGGACATTAGAGCCCTTTGTGGGGGTGCAGACTATCTGTTCCAGGGCATTTGTGTTAACAAAGTCCAGAAACCTTAGGGCAAGTGTTTTTGTGCTCATATATGTTTCCCTATGCACGGAAGGATAGTTAATGTCACCACTGACAGGGTGTTTGGCTGTATTGCAAGTGGCTTAAGTAGTTCCAGGTAGGCAGTGTGGCTTTTGTGGCTCATGGTGGGAGACCTATTACTAACAATGATGTGGAGGGGGGTCTTTCCTACAGTTGGTTGGACTTACAGTAACTCTAGGGAGTCATACCATTTAACCAGTCTTGAGGTGTATTTATCTTTAATGAGGATGGCTACACCTCTTCCCTTTGTTCTTCCATGTAAATTTTGTGGTCTGAACATGTGAAAGACCTTGCAGGGCTGGGGTACTCTCTGTGGCCTTGAACCATGTCTCTGTGACTGCACAGACATTGGCATCTTCTAAAGTAAAAAAGTAAGGAGTGCTTCCAGTGAGTGCAGTTTCTGATTTAGACTCCTAGCATTAAGCACCATAAACTTGTGTTGTTTCTGGAGGATAATTTTACATCTGGAATTTTGTTCTTATGAAATTGCATAAAAAAGGCAAAAGGAGGAGGCCAGTACTTTTGCAAGTAACTGAAAGTCAAGAGGTGACAGGTGAAGACCATCTCTGGCAAAGCAGCGTGGTCTATTGACCATATCATCCCAGGCTGACAAATACTGAATCCTCCTGTAATGACACCAGAAGCTAAGCCAATTGAAGTCAATCATTTCTTGTTTGTATTACGGCATCATTCCGGATGAAGGTAGAATAATGCTTAGGGCTAGAGACATACCTGCCTGGGACATATAATCTGAAAGCTCTGTCATGTCCCTCTTCATATAGTCCAATGAAGTACGTCTCAATCATTCATCTCAACATGTATTATGACAGAGTCATAACGGTAATTCTTGCTGAGTGACTTGAGTGCATGCATGATCTGATGGATCCTGGCACCTGACAGGCAGCTGACCTTCTCCTTGTCCATCCTGGTGAGGGGGACATCTGTGTGTATCACTATGTAGTTGCCTATGACCAAGGCATTTGATTTTGAGATGTTTTGTCTTAGGGCCTTATTCGGCAACACACTGATATGTTTGCTTTTGCGTGTAGTAGATTCTCTTGGGACTGTATTGTGTGCAGAGGGTTTGCACTTGCGACGTCTCTGGTCTTTTGGTAAACGTCTAGTGAGTACCTCTGCCTATGTTGGTTTATGTGTTGTGCACTTGGTTTGTGGAAGAGGTGGAGTATGTATGCTGACAACCTGTTTGTTACCTGGTTTGTTTTTATATGAGAGAGAGAGACCATTAACTTCATAGTATAAGATACATCTCTCTGACACATTGAATTTGTATGTTTTAGGAGTAATAGGCTGTCAGCATAAAATACTAAAAACAGTGTGTGCCCATGCAGCCAAAATGGATGCCAAGAAAGAACAAAAGGCCCATGCAGTGTCACCAGAGAACTTTAGGATACAACCACTAAACAGTAGTTTCCAAATAAAGCAGTAATATCCAAACAAAATGTAATTCTGACTTCTATGTCTGGTAATACAAATGTTGGTTTTGACTTAACAAATGACTTGCATTTTATTTGAATATTACTGCTTTATTTGAAAACTACTGTTTTGTGGTTGTATCCTAAGGTTGTCAGTATACCTGAGGCAATTGCTACATTGCCTCAGGATGCCCATGTTAATCTGGCTGGCTGGAGAAATGATGGGAAACTGTCCATCCATTATGTTAGGTGTATTCAGTAGTAAGTAGAGGAGGTGGCGAGAGGGATCTGGTTCTGCTGTAGGACTAGTAAAATCAGCTAATTAATGGGGAGGTTAAGGACTAAAAATCTACATCAATGCCTCAAAAAGTGCAGCTGAGTTGCTTTCTGGGCAGTAGTGCATGACTGTGTTGAGCACTGAGAAACAAAGTGTTTCTGTCTATAACCACAGTACTAAATGCCATTTCACAGTGCACAAACACGGTGCTTAAATAGAAGTGAGGTGCAACAGTTTTAACACAAACTAGACAATGATAGAGCTCAAAACTGAGCCCTATTCCAACAATCCCCAACTCAGAGGGGGCCTGTGATACACACTTCTGCCACAAGGGTGCAGGAAGGCCTTCCAAATGTAGGATGGCTGGATTTAGTGCTCAATTTATGTCAAACAGCCTAGATTCAGCAGATCTGAAAATTTTATGCTAAATTAAACAGAAATGGATATCAAGTGCAGAATAAAATGATCAAAGCAGCAACAACAGCAAGAAATGAAAAAGCAAATCAGTAAAGTACAGCTTTACAAGTGCAAAGCAAGCTTGAAATATACTTGTTTTTCATTGCTCACAGAGGATGCCTTGGATTTAAATTCACTCCAGGTCTCAGGCTAGGTCACCAAACTCACAGCAGCTCTTCCAAACTGAGAGCAAAATCGTGCAGACACGGTGCTTAAATAGAAGTGAGGTACAACAGTTTTAACACAAACTAGCCAATGTTAGAGCCCAAAACTGAGCTGCATTCCACCAATCCCCAACTCAGAGGGGTCCTGTGCTGCAAACTTGGGGAGCATGATACTCCATGATGTGTCTGAAAAGGGCTGAGTACAGTGGTGCAATGACTTATCTGGAACTAGATGCCATGCCCTTACTTATAAGTTGAGCAATATAGAAGGATTTTCTTATTACCTTTAATACATGTTGAACATGACTTCTCTTATTCCTGACTAGTGAATCAACTTTTAGGGGTGTTGTTTGATTACTTAGTTACCTGGGGTGGCTGACTTCCCAAAAGGTACAATGCATTTCTTGACATTGAGTTTTAAACCATGATGTTGGCATCAAGCATTTGTCTGTGTTAGGCTTTCCTGAAGGGTATTCTCATCTTGTGTGTGTGTGTGTGTGTGTGGGGGGGGCTGTTCAGAGGCAGGGTCAAGGGTCATTTTACCAAGGTCTTGGCTTTATCTGTGGCTTTTTGGGAAGGGTTGGATTTTAGAACTATCCTAAAAGTAGCAAATTCATCCTCCATGCACATTTTTACAAAGCACTATAAATCAGATTCCTTCTCCTCTAGGAGAGGCTTTGCCAGAGCCATTCTCCAAGGGTATCTGGGCCCTCACCCTTCCTCTCCCCAGTAAGTGTAAGCTATTGTATCGACTGATGATGAAATTCTATCTGACAATAACCAATATTAATTTTCTATTAACACTAGTAATATTGCTATCTCATTGATTACTTTTGAAAGCTTATCTTAACTATTAATTTAATTAGACTTAAATAAAAATCTTACTAATTAATCAAAATGCCACTTAGTCCATTTAAATAATTTAAAATATATGTAGAACTATGAAGAATTACAATATTTTGGTAACACAATTTCCCTTGTTTAAATTATGTCATTGAGTTAAGTTATACTAGTATTGTTAATATTTTTAAAAAACAGTCTTTAATTAGTTAAATCACTTTTACAGATAACATATCTGCTTAAATGTATTTGTTGCTTAAGTTATTATATATAATGCAAAACTATTTATTTAGTCCCCTATAAGAGTTACATTCACTGATTGATCTGTTTCCTAAATTAATATATGTCATACAAATGTTTTCTTTACTCGCCAATTAGATTTTATAATAACAGATTACATAAACTATTACATTTCATATTGGTTGCAAACCAAGCACATAAATGCATTAAAAACCATATTAGAAGCTGGGATAATGAAGGTATTTGTTTTCACAATATAGAAACATTCTTGCTAGCATAATCAGTTATTAAAGAAATCCTTTAATGGATGGACACTTTTTTTTATAATTCAGCTGAGAAATATTTGCAACAGTAATAGATTTAAATTCAGTGATTTTCAGTTAAATTTAAAAAAATAATGAAATGATTTTGGTTCTGCTCAGTTATGTCCAAAAACAATATTAATTCTCTGACAGAATCAAGATATATTAATAATCTATTAAAAAAAATCAATTCAAATACCTTAATCTATATTGTCATGCTCCATAGTATAGAGAAGCAAAGTCAACATTATGCTTTAGATTATTAATGTTTGATTAGTTGCATTATAAACTGAAAGATCTATTTAGAGAGTATGAATGAGTGAACATTTGCCAGCTTTTCTATGATGGAAGGAAATGATGGCACCATCAGCAAGCTCTGGGAACTACACTGCTGATACCTACAGGAGGGAGAGGTATATTGCATGCAGCAGTGTAGGCTGGAATGATGGCTGTGCTATGTAAAAATCAGCAGGATTGTTAGGTGAGGATGGATATATACTTCTCACTACAGAGCAACTATGACAGATGTCACAACCATGAAGGGGAAGTTAGAAGAGGGGGGGTTAGAATGCCCCGCATGTACGACAGCATAACTATGGTACCTAACTCTTGCCTCTTAGCAGAATGGATAGGTTTTTATCTCCTATACCTACTCAGGGAATTAAGGAGTTAAAGAGATATTTCCTTAGTAGGGGAGCAAATAGGCCTTGTTTTTGCCAAGTGTAGAAATTAATGGGTCTCCAGGGGAGCTGGGAGGGGCTTGTTAGTCTGTGGCCTAAACAATGAATTTATAGAGTCTGAGAGATTATATATATTGCCTTGGAATTTGCAGTCTACATAAATGAGTGTAAACAGTATGACTAGGAGTATAATTGACTACTTTACAAACTTAACCATTTATAAAAAGTTCTAATATGCTGCCTTAGTCTGAAAATCCAACAAACTAAAGTCTCCATAATGAAGACTGGAGAGTACTAAAGCACTTTTTTGACTCTCAAGTTTTCTTTAAAAATTATTATTTTGTTTTATGCAAAATCTTATAGCTATACCAGATGCATACTGGGATTCTATATAAAGAGACCACATCCTGGTTTGGATAGTAAACAAAAGCCTATTATCCTGAAATATTATGTCTGAAACTCTTCATTCTCATTTGGAAATAATTCCTTAGAAATTTATACATATAGTTTTACATTCTTGAAATGATTAGTAAGCTCTCCATCATTTGCAGAATAATTTGTTGGAGATGTAAGTAAACTAACTGAACTGATTAGCAAAATATTGTGTGATTAAATTTGTTTAAATATTTGACATGATATACATTTCTCATAGCCTCTTTGATCAGACATATTTACTTTGTTTAGATCTACTAAATTCTCCAATATCTACTTGCGTTATTGTAGAAAACACATCCTTATTGCAGGTTATTGTAATGACTTCTGTGAAAATTATAACAACAAACTGAAACAATCCATTCCCTTATTCTTCTGCAGAGTTTCTTCAGTTCTTACTTATGTATAAAAAAAGAAAATATTGGTTATAGGAACAGAGAGAATAACAATCTTTGATTTTGGCAAAAAATATAAATTCTTTTAGGAAAAAAATAAAATATATAAATTTTAGGTTGCATCTTAGAACATAAATTGATCTCAAGTAGGATTTAATAATTTTCTTATATTGCTTTATGTTTTTCTTTCATTTTTTTATTTTGGTATATTTTCTTTATCTAACTTTGCTTTTTATCATTTTGTTTAATGCAATAAAATTTAAAATGTTTCTGTATTATAGATTCATGGTATTTAAAATGTTGGCTCTGCAGAATGAAGGGATGTTTTTATCCATTTTGTTTAAATTTAGTAAATCCTTATGGAAAAATGGTAAAAACCTCAATTTTTCAATTCAGAAAATGACAAGTAAAATAAATTTGTAGCAAAATTCCTAATAATAATTATGACTCCTAACTTTAATATCCACTAAGAATAAACAAAATAAACTGTGGCTTTATTTTTACCAGAGCAGTAGGCAACCAACAAAAGTGAAAAAAATGGTATTTTAGTAATGCTGTATTAACAAAGGTATAAATGCTATATGTCAGTTTTCTTTAAGAAAAATTGAAAGGACTCTGAGTCTTAACACTTGTCATCTTGATCAGCTATTATTTTTCAGCTTTCTGTAAATGAGAATCACAACTTAAATCACTCTACAAGAAGATATAATATATTATGTTTTAATACTCGGCACCATAAATATCTACTGCCAATCATTAGCGGACCAGAGTTCCGCTGTGGCGACCCCTTACCGGGAAAAGCCAAAAAGACAAACAAACATTCAACCTACAGCTCGAATTATGTCCCTTTTATTGCTACTTCAATCTTCTTTTTGAAATTCTGTTGTCTTTTGTATTTTTGATGGTGTCAGTAGTTGTATTCCTGTCTTTTTCTAATGTATTGAGCCAACTGAGACTCTTCAGGCCCAGGACTGCTCATTCAGGTACTTGGATCCTTCAATAAATATCAGTGACCATATAAGACTTCCACATTAAACCTTCTCATACATCTTCCTCATTCCTGAATGTCTGACTAATTTCCTTGCATGCTATCGAAACTTTGGGAGCTATGTGGTAACATTTTTAGGTTTCTCTGTCTCCCCCTCAGCGATATGTCATGCATGTGTATGACTTATTTCTCACTTCTTGGCAACCACAGGGTAATAGATGACCTGGGCTGAGACAGCCCATTGTTTTTGTTGCCTACTTTTTTAACAAAAAGAAATCATTTGCAATAATCTGCAAAAACAAGCACACAACTGGTCATCCCAAATAAACTTAAAAGAATGAATTTACAAACAAATCCTGACTAACACATCTTCCTTGAAATCTTACATTGATTTACTATACACTAGTGCAACATGAAAATATAAAACATCTATTTAACAATAACACTTTGCATTCAACACTTCTCTACTGGGACAGGTGCACATTATATTAATAGTCCATTCTAAAAAATAGACATTCATGCTCATCTTTCATTTTAATCCTTATCGAATTTGTCACCTCATCCTATCCTGATCTACCACACCTCTGATGCTAAAAAAGCATGAACTTCAAATTACCTTCAACATCTCAAATAACCTCTCATTTAATTCAGTACATGCATCAGTGTCATGAAAAGATAAAGTATGTTAACATCACCAAGTGGAAATCAGGTCCAGGCTAACATCTTATCTTTCATAAGATCATGACAATTCATGCTTCTCACCCTCTCTGTTACCCATACAGTCATCATAGTTGGCTTTGAAGGCAGTCAGAAAGATATCATTTTGATATGTATTAATTGCTTCCTCCTCATCTTGTTTTATTTTCATGGACAGCAGAAAAGGAATCAGCTCATTGGCACACCTGCTCAATTTCAACATCATATTCATCACCTAGTATCTTCAAAAACTCAGTCAGTTTACTTTTGATCTTATTTTAATTTTCATAAACCTAACTCTAAGAAATGCTCCTGGGCTGTACCAATGATTATCATATTTAAACCATCTCCAGCTTCTTCACTGTCACTTATATTTGAGCCATACAGTGTATAACATTTTATAAGACTCTTACTGTCCTAGAACCCATTACACATATTTCATCCCTTTCTTCATCAAATAATTATGTCAACCAGTCGATTACATCTGCAGACAACTTTATATTGACTTTAACAAACTAAAATAATATTACATACATTTTTAACAAGCACTAATTTCACTGACTAGAGGAGATGACCTTTAGCTTTCTGTACCCACTGCTTTGACTTTTTGCCAGCAGGTGAGTAAGTTCTTGGGTTTGTAAAATTTTTTTTGCTGACTTTTGGAATGAAACAGGCATATAATAGATCTTTTGAGATGCATACAGGTCCCTCCAGTATGTTCTATTTATACCAGTCCTAGTCCTTGGATCTAGTATTCCTGGTGTTGTTTGTCATGAAGATATGCAAGGGATCCATCAGAGGTGGATGTAAGGAATCCTAATATGTTCAGCATAGATTGCCTCTCAGTAACTTGTAGGAGACTAAGTACAAAGAATGGAGCTTAAGGTAATCTGTGTAACACAGGATATTCATTCCCTGGAGTCTCCTGTTGAGGAACCTTTGAAGGCATTCCAACTGTGGCAAGTGCATGATTAGATACATTTTAAAGGGGACACTGTACTCAATGATGGGTCAGATAAAAGCCAAATCAAGTGGTTGCATAACTCTATTGGACATGAATGCCATACACTCGCTTATGAGTTGGGTGACATAGAATTGTTTTCTTACTATTTTGTGTATATGTTGTTTGAAAGCCAGATTACTGTCTACATATGTTCCCAGATCCCTAACTATGGGGTCAATTCTCAGCGCTGTTTTATTGATATGGTAATAGCTTGGATGAATGATTCCCCAAAGAACACTATAATACATATTCTTCCATTGACTTTTAATCTGTGGCTTTTGCACCAGACATTTGTTTAGGTTAGACCCACTTGTAAGATATTGGTGTTGGGGGAATCTATGATATCTTCCAATTTACATTCATCTTTGAACTTGGTGAGCCAAAGGCCTTTGACATTAGACTTGACTTCCAAGAAGTAGATGCCAAACAGTAGCAGGCTCAGAATGGAGCCTTGGGGTACTCTGCAGGTAACTAGTCTTTTTGTGGAGGTGGTCCGACCGATCCTGACTTCTTGAGTCCTATCTGTGAGACAGCAGTCTATCCAGCAAGTTATGTATGAATTTATGTCTAGTTCTGAGAGTTTGTCAACATTTCCTGACTGAGGTATTTTACTGAGGTTGCCAGTGTTTTTGTTGATCATTTTCATGATAATTTGTTGCATGGCTTTGCACATTAGACTTGTCAGACTGGTGAGCCTATAGCTCCTGGTGTCATTTGATTGTCCACCTTGATGAAGAGGAATGAATGGTGTGGCCCTCCATTCTCCTGGCATGTAACCTGTTTTGAGGGTATAGTTGAAGAGTGCCTCAAGTAGTCCTGCAAGATAATGTTTTAGGTTATTTATGAGGTAACTGGGGATATTGTTGGAGCCTACTGAAGCAGTGTTGTGGGCCTCTAGGGCCTGTGTCCTGTTGGTAGTTGAGGGTGCATGTTAGAAGGGATTTCACAGGGGGCAATGAAGATGGAGTGGGGGTGACATTAGAGCTAAATTTATCAACCAATAGGTTTGCTATGTCACCCTGGTCAGTGAAGGTTGTGAGGTTGTGCCACTTACCACCAGTTGTGCACACTGCTGAGTATTACCTTAAAGATTCCTGACTCAGCTGAATAGATCTTAGGATTGTCTTTAGACTGGGAGGCTATCCTGACCTTCAAATGAGCCTTATTGGACTTTATCAGATCTCTTAGTTTTTCATTAAGTTGAATAAGAGAGCTTCTATGAGAATTGTTCTTTCTGATTTTGGCCATGACTTTTTTTTTTTTTGTTAAACAGCACTCTACATGATGTTCGCAGGAGCTGTGGATGGATGGATATATTTTTAAGGTAAGTGTTGCATTAGTGTGGTTTGTTTTTTGTGTTGGGACTGGATTTACTTCTGGTAAGCACACCAGCCTCAATGCAGACATTTATGTGATAGTACAGGGTTTCTATAAATAATTCTGCCTAATCTGGTGTGTTCTTAGGATTTGGGGGACCATGAATTTTGACAAAGTGTTGCTTAACAGGGTGTAGTTTGCTTTAGAATAGTTCCTAACTGTTATGAGTTTAGTAGGGTTTTCTGAGTTGATTTTTATTTTAAGGGCGACAGCTTTGTGGTCCAACTTCCGAATGAGGACATGATATTTGGGGGTGGGGGGGCAATGCTGTCCCATGTTGATGAGTACTAGCTTCAATATATTTGATCCTCTGGTCCAGGGTGTTTGTGTTGATAACATCCAGAAAACATTGTGTGCATTTGTTAGAGGCAGTCTATGTTTCCCTGTCTATACAGGGGTAGCCAAAGTCTCCCATGAATAGTGTATTTGGTTGGATGGTGAGTGCCTCTAATGGGTCTAGGTAAGAGTTATGATCTTCTTGAGTCATAGACGGGAACCTGTAGCTGGCCAGGACATGGTAATTAACCTTGTCTATGGAGACTTGGATGTAGATGAACTCCAGGGCATCATGCTATTTAACCAACCTAGAGTTATATTTGCTGCTAAAGTAGATCAAAACACCTCTACCATTAGCCTCTGTCTGTGCTGCTGGTGGTGTAATTGTGTTGAAGGCACTGTAGCCTTCCAGTGTTAAAGCACTTTTTGCAGCTTTAGGTCAAGTCTCAGTAACAGCACAGATGACTAAATTCTCCAGAGTAAGGACAGCTTATGGGGTGTGGAATTTCTTGTTTAGTCTCTTAGCACTGAGAAGTAACAACTTCAGGTTGCTCTGATTTTTTTCTGTGTTGGTAGCTTTTTCATTTTGACAATACCTAAAAGGCTTTAAGGGGCTAGATAAAGTTTTATCTTCTTCTGAAGAAGAAAAAGAAGAACAGTTTTATCTAATATCCAAAAATCTGGGGCAAGTACAGACAAAGTGGTTTGTTAACTATGTCTTCACAAGCAGATAGATACTATATTCCCCTGGAGTGATAGTAGAAACTAAGATAATGATTAAAATCAATAATTTTCTGTTCATACTGTGGCAACATCCTTGGTGAAGGTAGAATGCTGCTTAATGCAAGGCACATACCTGTCTGTGGCACATTTTCAGAGAGCGCCATAATGTCTCTTTTCATATAGTCTAGTGAGGTACACCTAAAGTCATTTACACCCACATGGACTATGATAGAATCATATTGGTACCTGTGGTGCTGTGACTTGAGGGCATGCATGATATTGTGGATCCTAGCTCCAGGTAGTCAACTAATCTTTATCTCCTCCTTGACAGCCTGGTGAGAGGAGCATCTGTGCATCACACAATAGAATTCTCTACAAGAGTACTAAACAAAGTGTTTGCTTGCCTTATGGGATTTGTTTTTGGGGAATCATTAGGTACATGCTTATGTGTGATTTTAGGCATTACTTTTGGTGTGTGCTTTAGTGGTTGCCAAGGATAGGTGTTGCCAACTGATGGCTTAGGAGTTCTTTGAGTTAGGGTGTGGTCAGGTGCCTCTGCGTAAGAAGGTCTATGTGTGTGGTGAGCAGTATGGGTTAGCATCCATCACTAATGTGTTGCGAGGGGCTGGAGCATGAAAATGTGCATTTGTAAGCGTACTTATCTTGTTGTTTAAATTGGGAACAGGACATTTTGACCCCAGAAGTTTTGACCCCTGCATTAACACATTACATATCTAGATCTGTAATATGCCTTTATAACAGTTTATAACACTCAGCAAGAATAGCAAAACCATATGACAATCATACACAATTGCGCAGAAAATTACCCGTCATAAGACAGAACAAAATATTATTCACTCACAATTTCCACAGTTTCTTAATGGGCTAACTTTAATATGTATATCCACAAATTTGCCCCAGAGTTCCACCTTTGTCCCTCATTGACAGGGGTGACAGGTGCTGACTGAGGTTTCTTTTTTGGGGATAATCTCTTGGCTAGGCTTGTAAGGGCCCTAGGACCATTAGCCTAGTAACCTCCTATGATCCTATGATTTTATATATATATATATATATATATATATATATATATATATATATATATATATATATATATATTTAAAACATTTGCATTTGATCTACATAAAATCATCATCATTTTTCGGTTTTTCCCGTTAGGGGTCGCCACAGTGGATCATCTCTTTCCATTTCTTCCTATCCTCTGCATCTTGCTCTGTCACACCAACCACCTGCATGTCCTCTCTCACCACGTCCATAAACCTTATCATAGGCCTTCCTCTTTTCCTCTTACCTGGCAGCTCCATCCTTAGCATCTTTTTCCCAATATACCTATCATCTCTCCTCAGCACATGTCCAAACCAACACAATCTCGTCTCTGTTGTGTTGTCTCCAAACTGTCCAACATGAGCTGACCCTCTAATATACTGATTCCTAATCCTATCCATCCTAGTCACATGGAGTGCAAATCTTAACATCTTTAACTCTGCCACATCCAGCTCTGACTCCTGCCTTTTTGTCAATGCCACTGTCTCCAACCCATATAACATAGCTGGTCTCACTACCCTCTTGCAGACCTTCCCTTTCACTCTTACTGGTACCCGTCTGTCACAAATCACTCCTGACACTCTTCTCCACCCATTCCACCCTGCCTGTACTCTCTTCTTCACCTCTCTTCCACATTCACCATTACTCTGAACTGTTGATCCCAAGTACTTAAACTCGTCCACCTTTACCAACTCTACTCCCTGCATCCTCAACATTCCTCTACCCTCCCTCTCATTTACACACATATATTCTGTCTTAGCCCTGCTGACTCTCATTCCTCTGCTCTCTAGAGCATATCTCCACCTCTCCAGAGTCTCCTCAACCTGATTCCTACTCTCACTACTGATCACAATGTCATCAGCAAACATCATAGTCCATGGGGACTCCTGTCTGAGCTCATCTGTCAACCTGTCCATCACCACTGCAAATAAGAAAGGACTCAGAGCTGATCCTTGATGTAATCCCACCTCCACCTTAAACGGATCTGTCACTCCCACTGCAGTCCTCAACACTGTCACACTACCCTCGTACATATCCTGTACCACTCTTACATACTTCTCTGCCACTCCCGACTTCCTCATACAATACCACAACTCTTCTCTAGGCACCCTGTCATATGCTTTCTCCAAGTCTACAAAGACACAATGCAACTCCTTCTGACCTTCTCTGTATTTCTCCAATAACACTCTCAGAGCAAACATTGTATCTGTAGTGCTCTTTCCTGGCATGAAACCATACTGCTGATCACTAATCATCACCTCCCTTCTTAACCTGGCTTCTACTACTCTTTCCCATAACTTCAAGCTGTGACTGATCAATTTTATCCCTCTGTAGTTACTGCAGCTCTGCACATCACCCTTATTCTTAAATATAGGTACCAAAACACTTTTTCTCCACTCCTCAGGCATCCTCTGACTTTCCAAAATGTCATTAAACAATCTAGTTAAAAATTCCACTGCCATTTCTCCTAAGCACCTCCATGCTTCCATTGGGATGTCATCTGGGCCAACAGCCTTTCCATTCTTCATCATCTTCATATCTGTCCTTACTTCCTCCTTGCTAATCTGTTTCACTTCCTGATTCATTATCCCCACATCATCCAACCTTCTCTCTCTCTCTCATTCTCTTCATTCATCAGCCTATCAAAATACTCTTTCCATCTACTCAACACACTCTCCTCTCTTGTGAGTACCTTTCCCTCACTATCCTTTATCACCCTTACTTGCTGCACATCTTTCCCAGCTCTGTCCCTCTGTCTAACCAATCGGTACAGGTCCTTTTCTCCCTCTTTAGTGTCCAATCTCTCATACAACTCTCCATATGCCTTATCCTTAGCTTTCGCCACCTCTCACTTTGCCATGCGCCTCATCTCTTTATACTCATGTCTACTTTCTTCATCTCTTTGACAATCCCACTTCTTCTTTGCCAGCCTCTTCCTCTGTAAACTCTCCTGTACTTCCTCATTCCACCACCAGGTCTCCTTGTCCTCCTTCGTCTGTCCAGATGTCACACCAAGCACCTTTCTAGCAGTCTCCCTTACTAGTTCTGCTGTAGTTACCCAGCTATTTGGTAACTCTCCACTGCCTCCCAGTGCCTGTCTTAACTCCTACCTAAACTCCACTTCACAATCACCCTTTTTAAATTTCCACCATTTAATCCTTGGCACTGCTTTCACACTCCTCCTCCTCTTCTTGATCACCAGCGTCATCCTACAGACCACCATTCTATGCTGCTTAACTACACTTTCCCCTGCCACCACTTTACAGTCTCCAATCTCCTTCAGACTGGCCCTCCTACATAGGATATAATCCACCTGTGTGCATCTTCCTCCATTCTTGTACATCACCCTATGCTCCTCCCTCTTCTTAAAATATGTATTCACCACAGCCATGTCTATCCTTTTCGCAAAATCCACAATCATCTGACCTTCTGCATTCCTCTCCTTAACACCATACCTACCCATCACTTCCTCATCCCCTCTGTTCACTTCACCAACATGCCCATTAAAGTCAGCTCCAATCACTAGTCTCTCACCCTTGGGTACACTCACCACAACTTCATCCAACTCACTCCAAAATTTCTCTTTCTCATCCATCGCACACCCAACTTGTGGAGCATATGCACTAACAACATTCATCATTACACCATCAATTTCGAGCTTCATAAACATCACTCTGTCAGACACTCTCTTCATGTCTAAAACACTCTTGGCATATTGTTCCTTTAGTATAACTCCTACCCCATTTCTCCTGCCATCCACACCATTATAGAACAATTTGAACAATTTGATCTACATAAAATAGTATTATTAATATGATTTTCTTATGATTGTAACATTTAAAATGTTAAATATGTTAACTTCCTATGTAAAATTCCTGATTGATTTTAATTAACATGTTAAAAACTATTGTTAATTAAATTAATTATATTTATATATTAAATACAATGTTAAAAAATTAACATTTATCTATTAAAATGTAAAATAATATATTAAATTACTATGTAAAATTCCTAATTAAAATATTAAGTAGTAAAATGCTGTTATTAAATTTAATCAAGGTTATTACTCTGGGGTCAAAACATTGGGGGTCAAACTGTCCAATAAATATTTTCATAGACAATAAATGTGAATTTTAATATAAAAGTGTATCCAATTGCATTGGGGTAAAACTGTATGGGGTCAAAATGTCTTGCTTCCGACTACACAAGACACACTCAAACCCATAAATGTATAGAAACACATACTAACATCACTACATCTATTCCCTTAACCTAACCTTACCCTAACCTTAAAATACACACACACACAAACAACCGTGTACATCTATCCATCCCTCATCTATTCTCGACACCATACCTCACTGACTAACACATGCACAGACACTCTGTCCTCCTCCAACCCACTCAAATGTTTTGACGAAACATACATCTGGCTATCCATACCATTGACATTAAATGCCATCCTTGCATTTGTCAGCCAAACACATGGCCCACAAAATGCAGGGTGTGTGTGTGTGTGTGTGTATACATATATATATATATATATATATATATATATATATATATATATATATATACACATATGTCTGTATGTTTGAGTGTGTAGCATTTCTGTGTGCATAACACACACACACACACACACACACACACACACACACACACACACACACACACATACACACACACATCTCCTGACACCCTAAAGCAGTGGGCAGTTGCTTTCATACATAGACTGTACCCCCACTTGAGAATTACTACTTTATGTCTGGGAACACCTGACATTTGAGTGAAATAGTTCTGAATAATGCATTTTAGTTTGTTTTGCACATGCAAGCATGTACTCGTGCACACACACACACACACACACACACACACACACACACACACACACACACACACACACACACACACACACACACACACACACACACACGATTACATGTGAACAGTGATAACTTGTTTACCATTGTTATGGGACAAGACCAGCTTATTAAAATGTATATTAATTTCAGTTTATTAATGATGCTATAATATGATTGTTAAAAAGCAAATATAATTTGTATGCAGGGCTGGGAAAAATACAGCTTCATAAGCCCACAGTATTGCTGTTTTTTTTACTGCATTCTTTTAGTATGTAATAAGAGAGAATAGTAAGTGTTGTATAAAGTGAGGCATGTAGCTATACAAAAAGGAATTTGTTAGCCTGACTCCTCCAGACTAAGAGTGCGTTGTTGCTAGAGCAGGTTTGAAACATCCAAGGTCAGAAACAAGACCCTTTGAAAGCAGGTAAATCATGTATAAAAAGGCATTCACATAAAGTCTGAGGTGAAACTCACGAGGAATGAGGACATTTGCAAAGTTTTCTATAGGACACAGTCATTATAACATCATAAAATTGCATGAGCAGTTTCAAAAAGAATTATGAAGACTGACTCCCAGCACTGTAAAAATAAAATTTCTGTTTGCACATCCCGAAGTTTTGTTCCTGACTAAAAGCATATAAGGTAAATTCTTAATGTTATTTATTTATGACATTAACACCATCATACCTGCTGACATACTATCTCCCATCTTCCAGAATGACTACTTTATTTTCTGATGGTGACATACCTTATATTTGACTGTATATAATATTCTATACCAACATACAATATACAGCAATACTGACATGTTACAGTTTACTTAGGATTCTTCACTCTATTCCCTGACCTTTACATTTATAACATTATCTAGGGCCTTTGTTCCATTAACACAGAGCAAATATATTTTTTCCACAAAAAAATGCCTTTGATATGTCACTGTGTGCTCCCTGTAATCTTATGATAAAATCCACAGTACTTTACAGTTGTGGCAGTGTAACCTGGAAGCTTTGGCCTACTCACACATAGCAACCTAATGCCTACTCACTGAAAGTATCCTTTGAGGTGAACCTACCTGCATTTCTAACCCATTTCTTGTGTATATGGATGTTATAGTATAATTTGGTACATTCATGTTACTCATACAGAGTAAATATATTATCATCCCATGAAAAGTAGACTCTGATGTGTCATTATCTGGTCCCTTGTTATCAGAAAATGTGCATGACTCATGGGTGTTATAATATAATCATGGTTATTTGCCTTTTTTTTTACTCATAAATGTTTATTGATTAAAAGAAATTACAGATAATTAAATTAATGTTTATCTAATAATTAAAACAAAGTAACAAATTATATACATTATTTATATTTAGTCTGTAATAGATTATAGAATAAACCAATCTTTTTAAGTTTATATGATGTTTGAATGAATATTTTCTTCCTTCTTACTATTCATTCATGAAGAAACTGAGTCTATTTTTAATGTCTCAATAAGAGATATCTTCTTCCATGGATTGTTGCTCCATAACCTAGGAGAGATCCTTAGTTCTTTGATTTTAATTTCCGACAAAGCTGTTTCATTCAATAATCTTAAGAATTCTTCAAAGGATGGTTCAGCATTGTTTTTCCATTTTCTAGAGATACACTTTCTAGCAACTACTAGTATATTCCATAATAAGTATAAATCATTTTTATTCATTTCCATTTTTCATTAATATTTAATAAAATCAAAGATTTAGTTAATACAAATGTATCTGTAAATATGGCTTGCAGAAAGTTACTTATTTCTACCCAAAATTTTTTAACTTAAATACAATCATAAAATATGTGTATCCAATCTGCTTTGCATATTTGTAAACATCTCCAGCAGGTGACATTACTAGAAGAACCAAATGTGGTTAGTTTATAGGTAGTATTGAATGACCTGTGCAGAAACTTCCACGTATATATTCTCCAGAAGTGTACATTATATGTTAGTTTAACAGAATAAAATAAATTAGATTTACTTTCAATGGACAGATTTATTGAATTTCCTTTATTGATGAAGTTCCAATAGTTTTGTTGAGTTTTAATTTTATAATTTACTAATAGTTTGCATAATTTAGAAGCTATATTTCCCCAATTATGATTTTCATATATAATTTCATTCAAATAATTTATAAATTTAGGTTTGACTTTGAAAGAGGAATTGTTAACTGTTCTGCACAAATCATGTATAAATCAATACACTTTGGAGAACTAACCAATCAAAAGAAAAGAGATCATATGAGCTCATTATATCTTGACTATCCTTGACTTTTTGATTGTTGATACAGTTCTGCCAGCTGATAAAATTCTTTGTCTCCCCTTGATAAAAAACATTGATATGTATTTTATTAAAAATTTTTTTTGTGGAGCTAAAAGGGGTTATCAAGTTCATTCAAACTTTTATATCTGCATTAGCATTAACACATTTTCTATATGTTTCAAAAATGTGGTTTGTGAACTTTACTTTTGTAGGTGTTACTATATATTGAATGCCAATACATAAGATATGCCATAGTTTATTATTTTGATCATCTAACATATGATTTTTATTATAGTGTTTTCATTTGAAAATATAATACTATGTAATAATTTCCAATTAGAAGAATATTTTGGATCAATACAATTTATAATGATTCTGAAAATAGACGTTTTGATATAGGTCTCTATGTCTGGAAAATTAATCCCTCCTTGATCCCATGTTCTCATAAGGTGCATGAATGCTATTCTGTTTCTGTTAGGGTACCAGAGAAGTATTTTTCTGGTATTTTAGGAATAGCTTGTGCTATATATAGAATTTTCGGGAGTAATACCATTTTATTAGTTGCAATCTGTCTTCAAAGATTACATACATTTTGTTCCATTTTTCTACATAAGCTTTCATAATATTTAAAATATTTTTATAATTTAGAGTTAATGTTTCTTCTATATTTTAGTTAGAATGATGTCTAAATAATTTAAGGTGGAAACTTATTTACCAATTATGTTATTTCCATCCACTATGAAGTCATTGTTTTTATTTAATATTATGAAATTAGTTAGACTTTGTTTTATTAAACTGAAAACCTGAGATTGATTGAAAATTTTCAACCAGAACATCTAATTCTTTTAAGGATTTCTTTTGCGGTAGATAAAGTAAAGAGAACATGGTCTACAAATAAAATAATTTTAGAGTTATATTGTATATATATATATATATATATATATATATATATATATATATATATATATATAAATTCCTTTTATTTTAGAATTGGAGCATATTAAGGATGCAAATAATTCAACAGCTAACGCAAATAAAAAAGGGGACATGGAACAACCTTGCTTTGTACCTTTTTTATTTCTACAGATTCTGAAGTAAATGGTCCTAGTTTTACATAAGCTAAGTTGTTTTTATAAATATTTTTTATCAGTGAGATAAAGGATTGAGAGAATTCATAAAGTTCCAATATTTTAAATAGATAATCCCAATTTAATGAGTCAAAACCTTTTTCTATGTCTAATTCTATTAATATAGCTTCCTGGTTTTCTCTATTCAAAAAAATCAATAAGGATTGGTATTCTTTGGATAATATCATAAGTATGTCTGTTATATATAAAACCTGTTAGATCTTAATTTATAATATGAATCATATTTTTTTTCATTCTAATATCAAAAATAGACAACATTTTATAATCATTATTAAGTAATGATATTGGTCTATAGGAACCACATTGTTTAGGATCTTTATTTTCTTTTTTGAATAGGTGTTATTCATGAGTATCTCCATGAAGGTGATGTTATATTTTGCATTTGAATTTCAAGTAGGGTTTTATGAAAAATTGTAATTACAGATGTTGAAGAAATTTTATAGAATTCAATTATAATACCATCTATTCCTGGTGCTTTGTTACATTTACTTTCCTTTATGATTTCAGTAACTTCTTTGTGTGTGGTTGGTTTTTGCATGTCTACTTTTAGTTTTTCTGGTACTTTCATAACTTCAGGAAAGTATAAGTCTAAATTTAGTATATTAGCATGAGATTTGCTATTTCCATAATGTTTAGTATAATGATATTTAAAAGCATCAAGGACATTGCTTATATCTGATACTTTTTTGTTCTTTTTTCCCTCATGAAGAATGTTTGTAATGTTATTTGCTCTAGATTTTTTTAATTCTCATAAACAAGTTATGCATATGCCTAGGAGATGTAGAATATGAGTTTAATTTTAATTTTTCTAGTGTTAGATTAGTTTTATGATTTAGAATTTCATTATATCTTTATTTAGTTCATCAATTTTTTTATTGTTAGTGGTGTTTATAGAGTCTTTGTTTTTTATCTCGGAAAGTTTTTTGTATATTATGTAATTCTGATTCCCATTCTTTGGTTTTGTTTGCTTTGCCATATATATAGGCTTTTAAAGTATCCCATAACATGACTATATTTGTCTCAGCAGAATAATTAGTGTCTAAACAAAATAGTAGTTCTGAAACTAGCCAAGGTTTAAATTCTTTCAATTTTGTGAAATAGGCTGGAATTCTTTTTACATGTGTTAATTTCCTGAAATTGACTTGAAATTTGAGAATAAGGGAACTATGGTTTGTTAACGGACAAGGGGTTATTAAGAATTTCATTATTTTTGTAGTTAGTTCTTGTGATATAAATATTTGTCTTTTCTTGTTTGAGTATTAAATCTATAATCTCAATGAGAAAATAATAGTGAATTATTTTTTTTTAAATTACATGTGTCAATTAAACTAAGATTTTCTGTCTGTTTTTTAAGTATTTTTGCTATAGGAGTAAGGCGTAAATTCCTCT
The DNA here is from genome assembly GCF_019279795.1 of Protopterus annectens. NCBI lineage: Eukaryota > Metazoa > Chordata > Ceratodontiformes > Protopteridae > Protopterus > Protopterus annectens. Next base: position 1,360,793,264 of record NC_056743.1, read on the forward strand.
TTTTGGTGGTCTCTGAATTGTCTAAGATACAGTTAAAGTCTTCACTTATTATTATATTACCTCCATAAATATTGGTAATAAGGTCTAGATGTTTCTTTAATGTGCCTATTCCTATACCAGAAAACCAGTATATGTTTACTAGTGTCCAAATTCTATTACTAAACTTCACTATAACAATCACTACAAGTCCTTCCTTACCTTCATAATTATAGATTATTTGAGGGTTAGTTACATTCTTTCTCCACAATATTATTACTCCTCTAGATTTTGTTTTATATGAGGACTGAGATAACATTACATATTCATTTGGGTTCCATATAAATTTATCATTTAGTCTGAAGTGAAATTCTTGAAGAAAAATCACCTGGGATTTGTGTAGTTTTAAGTATCTTAATAGATTTGCTCTCTTCCTTGGGTAATTTAATCCATTAACATTTAAAGAAAGTAGTGTTAAGTCCATATTTTATAACTGTTTGTAAGATGAATTTTGACTCAGAGCTCTTCTATAACATTGTAATTGGACAAATTTCTTGTCCTTTCTTGATAGTATGATTAGATTGTTTTTCCTTATTGAGGAACTTAAAAAGATTCTATTTCAGGCCAGTTAAATAGATAAGAAAAACATACACACACAGTTATATATAACAAAATAATCCAACATTTCAAAAAAAAAAAAACCTTATCCTACATGGAATGATTAACCTCATCTAATAGATGCAAAGAAAATATCTATTAGATTATCCCTCATATCTTGTCTACAAAAATAAAGAAAATATTTCCCTTTCAGCTCCATATTGATTTTACTGCAGAGCTTTTAAATTTGCATAAGACTATCTCTATTTAAATAAACTTATTAATTATAGCCTTCCTTAATGTATTACATGGAAATTAGTTTATGTTTATCAATTTATATCTTATATGTTTATCAATTTATATCATATTACCTTCAAGGAAGTAATATAACACTGAATAAATCAACATAGCTAACTAGAATATTAATGTTCCATTTTCACCATTTTAAAAAGAAAAGAAAAAAGGAAACAAATAATTAAATGAATAAGTAAAAATTCTCTTAGTATACTCTCAATTATTTATTACAAGAATTTATATGATTACTCCCTTCCTTTCTCGATCTATATACAAGTTTTAGATATATAAAACAATGTTATTTATTGAAATCCCGTTAGTGGGTATTTTGGGTAGATGTCTTTTATCTGTAATAAACTTTAGTATAAAGTTATACTTTGATGATAAAAATACTTTAAACTACAAACCATTTCACATTTGTCATGTCATTGTATTGTTTAGTTTTACATATCATTCAGAATATAGATACATAACGCTTTTATGCATATCTTTCCATATGATGAAGTTTCTTGCTTTGTATATTAATGAACAAATTCATTCAAGCAAATTCATAGCTGTATATGAATAACTCTGTATTATTTCCAAAATGAGATACAAAATTATACACATTTTACATATATAGATACCTAGATCACAGTCGATATATATATATATATATATATATATATATGTTGTCATGCCATATCTAAAGTCAAAATGAACTCCTAAATATTGAACAATTAAATAAATTAATTTATGTTATGAAGAGTGATAATGTATGTAAATAATTATACAGACATATGTTAGTATTATGTCTTGTTACCACATTATCAAAAACTTGTATAAAACCATCTCTACAGACACTTTAATAAGTATTATTTATTTAAGAATGCTCAGTACAGTTTCAAACATGGGTAAATGTATATAAAATTAAAAGTGACTGTCATTACTGTTGGTAAAACTAGGAAAATCAGTTCTTTATAAATTAATAAATGTCTTTAAGAAATTCATAGCCTTCAATTAAAAGAAACTGAACCTGTTTTGTTTGTATATGGCTCCTTCTTGTGGTTCAGCTGATATATACCTAGCATGACAATTAACATTTAAGCCAACTTTTTTAATTGTAGAAGAAACAATTTCCAAAGCCTGTGAGATCCAGGCTTCAATAATAGAGCTAGTTATATTCTTAGTTATTACTCATGGTGTTATCTATAATACTATACAAACAACATAACCTTTTATACAGGTAGTGTCTAGTTCTCCGAAGTGAACTTTCCTTTCTCACTATAAAAGAGCAGTTACTAGCTGATTTCCCATCTTATCAATCACTCACATCAGGAAATTTAATAATTACAGAGATTTCAGACTTAGAGCGTAATATCTTAACTCTTTTTTTTTGTTTTTTACACTTACAAAATTTTGTCACATCTCCTTTAATATACTAACTGTTTCACTGTGCTTATGAGACAGCTTGTCTCTTTAAAACAGTGAGGAAGTGCGCTGTATCTACATTTCCTCACTATTGTAACTTCTGCACTAGTTATCACTTCCTCATTGGCATGTATGGTTAAAACTAAGAAACATTATGCAAATCCATGTCTAACCTGATTGTGTCTGAGAGAATGAAATGGATCTACTAATCTCAGACGCACTCTATCTCATATTAGGTTAGTTTGCTTTGAGTGGATTTACTCTTTGCCTCATCCTCTTCCAATCACTCACCCTCCTATTAGTCTCCCTTATTATTTTTTCTGTGTGAGTCATATGTTAAATGAAATTCAGACTGTGTTAAACCTTTTTATGCACGTGTTTTTAAACATTTGTTAGATGACTTATTAAATGACTTGGCGTTCTCAGAGGCTCGCAACATTCTCCTGGTTGATTGCTTTCAATTCGCAGTGTTTTTAAATGTGTTTGCTTAATGGAACTAAGTTACAGTTATGCCAATTTAGAGCATATGTGTTTGATTCTATACTGTTAATCTGACGTATTTTCATGACAGTTGTGCAATCACTTGGAAAAAGTATCTTTTAATAAGTATACTTAAAAATACATTATATAGTGACATGAATACTTGGTATTCACATATCTGGAAGTTGTCAAGTGTGCGCTCGTTCACTATTTCCCAGTGGGTTTTAGTTACTGTTGTTCCTTTCTTCCTCCCCCCTCAACTATATTACTCTACAAATCAATTCTGTATAATAAATGCTTAGTCCTTACCTCACTTGTCTACTGTAAATACTTTTGTAAAGTGCTAATAATGTAAAATGAAACAGTGAAGTATCAAGAAGGGGAAAACAGAATACTGAAATAAAAGAAGAGAGAAAGATCAATAAATAAATACATAACTATTATATACATCAATAACTAAATGGTGTGAGACAGTTACAAAATAAAACTTTGTACATACGTTTTTAATTTCTTTTAGTAGGTGTCTCACACCATAATAGATTCCTTGAGAGTATTTCTGGTGACAACATTTTTTGATTCAGTTCTCTGTTTCTTCTTCTTTACATCAGTCCAGGGATTTTTATCTGGAGATCTTTTCAATGAAGTGGATGATGGCCAGTCCATTTCTTCTGGAATTATTGTTATGTTATTGTTCTTGAGGAAGGAAGATCTTCTAAATTATTGAAGGTCCTCATTTCATTTGAGTGAAAAATCTTGATTTTTGCAGGATGCGCAAGTTGAGCTTTTATTTTGTTTTGTTTAAGTAACTTCACCAGTGGCCAGGTTTTACTTCTTAGTTCCAGTACTCTAGTAGAATAGTCACTGTCAAATCTGATTTGGTTTTGTTTATATTTTAAGGGGCTTTTTCTCTAGGCAGATTTAAGTACAAGTTATTTGTCTAGATATGATAGAAACTATATTACAATTGATCTTGGTGCAGCAGTAGATTAGGAAGGTATTGGCTTTCTTATGGCTTTATGAGCACTTTCTATGCCACTAGATAGTCTTTCTTTTAAATCTAAGAATTCAGGTAGTCAGGAGTTTAAGAATAAAATTATATCCTCACCTCCAGTTCTTTCTGGGATACCAAAAATTCTTATATTGGTTCATCTCTCTCTATTTTGTAAGTCATCTACCTTGTTGATTAGTCAGTTGTTTGGCTGCAAAAGGAATTCAGAATGACTTTCTTCCTCTTTCATTCTTCCTTCTATGTCACATAAAGAAGTTTCAATGTCTGATATTTTAGTTTGTTGCTACTGTAGTAACTCACTGAGGACATCATTTTGTTTTTTGGCTGTTCTCTCTTAGATTTTCTAAGTTGTACTTAAATGTATCCATTTTCAATGATAGCTCTTGTAATGATGATGACATCAGCTAAATTTCCTTTTTCAGAGTGTAGTTTGAGTCTGAGTTATTTAAGTTACTCATTTCCACAAAGAAGTAGTAATCTCCCATTTGTTTTGACAGGAAAATTTCGATGAAATGTTACCAAAATTGATACACAGGTAGATCAGAAGTTTATCAATGATATTTAGTTATTTTTGTTTGATGAAATTGATTATTTCCTGTTTTTATGTTAATTTTGTGGAGCTCTAAATAAGTACTGTTTTCAGTTGGCCATCTAGGTTCCATCCCCCATGGTTATTTGTCTTGATAACATAAAAAACAATATATTGTGTTTATGCCAAAGGAAACCTCTGATGATGTTATTGCCTGGTGATCTTGATCTTATTAGGCAACTCTCAGTTCTACATTGTCATTGAAATACTATGTGAGAAATCTGTACCTTTCATACAGAGCCGATAAAATGCTTTCTTATTAAAATCAACATTTAATGCCTTATCTACCCTGTATATTAGCAAGAAATCACTCCCAGCCCTGCTGCAAAATCTTTCTGCTGACCATCATTCTCTAAACTTCATACTTTGTACTCATGACCTCCTTCTCCTTAAAGATGATAAAACTGTTAATTACACCCAAAACAACTTGCAAGATGGTTTTACCATGATAAACTTATCACAAATGCTAGACTTAGTGGTACTCAACAAAATAATCTGTCAGACCTTTAGGAAAATAAGATTCACTCTGAAAATAATTACAAAAACCTCAGAATCTACTTAGTCATGTCAATGTTCTTTTAGAAACACCCAGAGGCTAAAGTTCAAAAAGGTCTGCAACAGAATCATTTTTATAAACATACAAGCCACCTCACATAAGAATCTGGACAGGACATTGGAAAATGTCTGCTCACACCTGTCTTCTTTACCAACTGTTTCTTTTAGAGGATCCTATATCACTTTTTCCCTTCAAATGTCAACTAATAAAATATATAATTTCATTAAACTGGATGATTAGCATACCCATTACTGTACTCCTCTGTTATCCACTAAACTACTACCCATTGCTGAGAAGAATATCTTTCTATCAGGCTGCACCTGTTACAGACTCCTCTATTCTGGAATTTTGCCTCCTCCCTTGTGGCAAAACTCTTCATGTGCACTAAGCACAACTTCCTCTGTGAAAGTGATGCCAGCACTATAACAGTCTGAATTCTCCCAGTCACCTTTAGATGTAATGAAATTACTTCCCCAAAGATGGGCCCTATTGTACATAATGATACTATGGCTCATGTTTGTAACTAACCTAAAATCTTTCAGGCAAATACTTTTAGAATACCTTACTGACTACTTACAATGTCATTCCTTTGAGACTCTGCAGCCCTAAAGCTATTGCTTTTCTAATTTTATTCCCTTATAATTCTATACTTCCAAAGTAGTTATACTTGCATATCTCATAATTCCCCACTTTTTCCTCTTCCTTTTCTAACATTCTTCATAATTTAATTGTCTTTGTTAGTCTGTTACTATATAAGTAGAATGTCTCTAGAATTTTCACTATTTTAATTAATGCATTGATAGTCTGTTAATTTAAGCATTTGTGTTGACTGCAGATATTCTGCTAATGTGTTCTTCACAATCTGTTTTACTTTCTTAAATTGTAACTTAATGTATGCAACCAAACTGTATTTTAACATTGTGTTTAAATCCTTTTATTTGAAGTTGTTCTTGAGTACTGCATACTATATACAATTATATTCTAAGCTAATTTTAGAGATCTCACAGTGCTTTAAGAAGAAAGACATGTTCTCTGGGCACTTCCTATCAAATTGTAAAAATCTGTCTACTGTTTAAATGTTATTTTCACAAAAATTTACAAAAAAGAAGCTTACAGAGTAGTTTATTTGGTCTAGATGGTATGTTTGTTGAGAAAGGTAGAAGATGCAGTGGATTATGAACTAACTTCATAGCCATGCTGAAACTTCAAAATGATGATATCTACATGGCTATGAAGATGATCAATGAAAATGAAGTTGAAGAAAGTTCAGATGTAAGTGCTTTTGATATAATCCCAGAGCCTCTGGTGGATATTACTGTACTAGTGCATCACTAAACCGAGGGGCTTTCTGTGGAAATGGGACCAACAAGATGACGATGATGCTGACAAAATCTTTGTGCAGGCTGATGTCTTGCAGTGAAAGAAAAATGTGGTGAGGGAGAAAGTTCTTAAAAATAATGTAACTGAGAAAGTTTATCAACGTCTGTCATCAGAAACAGGCATGGCTGTGTTATCAGAAATAAACATGGCTGTTTAGTAACCCAGAATTATCACGGTCCAATATGCAAACTGTGTTTTGAAAGAACAGCTACTGTCTCAGCTCTAGAAATTTGCTGCAATGTTTATAAGACAGTAGTTTTTGTAATGCTTTTTTTGTGTGCAAATGGCCCAACAGTGAGACTGAATTTTTGATATCATAAGGGAATGTCCTCTAAAAAATCAATGTATTCTATGATTCTCAAGTTTTTTCCTGGGGGGTAAGACTTGAGGTAAATCTAATGAGAGTAGTGGATATAATTTATAACTTTAAAGTTCAGAATACAGTTGGAAGTAATAATACACAATTGTTAGAGGGAAATGAAACTCTATTAGAACAAGAGTTTCATACTTTAATGGAAAATGCTCAATAAACCCAGTATTTGAAATATATAAGAACGCTTAAGAATGTACTTTTTTTAAAATGTGAGCAGATGCAATGGCAACAATTCCTTACAGTTGGCAACTGATTTCTGGGACTAATTATTAAGCTTCAAAATCAAGGTGTATTATAATTTATTCTTTACTTAGAAATGGTTGACCTTTTGTAACACAATAATGTCTTTATTACAAAAACTGTATCAAACATATGATGTATGAAACAATTACAGATATAGGCAAATATACAAAATTGACAGCGAGAGCAAACTATTAATCAATAAATCCTAACAGTAAAACCAGAACAAAATATATAAGATAAAACTTCTAAAAAGCTTTCAAAAAGGATAAAAAGAGTAAAAAAAAAAATCACAAAATCCCCATAAACTTAATTACATACAACACTTGAGATCATGATTTATTCCATTAGTCCATATCTAATTGCCAGGAAAACCAGTATTTGAGATCATAGGCTACTACTGAAAATAATTTCATCCAGTCTTGCAGAATGTTTTTCCGGTGCCTCAATATAAACACCATCAACATTTAAACAACATTCTAATCCATGAGTATTGTATTAAGAAGAGAGTGTCAGCAGAACTTCTTACAACCAAGTCAGAACTCCACATCCTGAAACTGTAGGACAGGTATGTCTACAACATAATTAATATCCCATATAATCATCTGCCACAGGGAAAGACTCCCCTCATAACCCCATATGAGATGCATAGAGTCTGCCCCTACACTAATACATATCCACCACCTTGATGAGTTAGAGTGTCCTTGCTTGGCTAGTTCAATTGAAGCAATGTGCCACTCATAAATGATTTTTAAATTTCTGAAAGAGTTGAGATGGTGCTGAATGGATGACCACACTGATTCTATCAGTCAGGTCCACAGTGAGTCTATTGTCTCTGTTTTATAATATTTCTCCCACTTGATCTTTGGTTTAGACAGAATCTGCAGTGAGAAGACAGTAATATGCTCCTACCATTTTTTCAATTTTGTCCACTGATTACATCCTCTACTCCCAACTGGTTCACTATTATTCATCAACCATGATTAGGAATCTTCTGGCACTATCATCTTCAGCTGCCACCATTTAATGTCCAAATCTGGGAACTGATTCTTAAGTTGTATGAGAAATAACGTCCCCTTTGCCTTCGAGGACCACAGATCCTGTATAAAAAGAATTCCCTCCCTAATCCAATTGTTTCACCATAACTCTTTGCCTGCTACCACAACCCCTTTGTTCATCCAGACAGGGATACAAAGCCTTGGACAAGAATCCTACCACTGATGAATGCCCACTCTGCCTGACTAGCTAAAGCTCCATTCCTCCCTAGATACCATATCTTGTAGTAGGGCTTATGTTGACCTTTAGGGTGAATTGGTTTCTAACCAATATGTCCCATGCAGCCCATATTGGGGTGGGGGATGTACAGGATCTATGAAAATACTAGCTCAAAATGGTGATCCCATTAGCAGTGAAATCTGGTAGACTAAATTCTCCCTTACTCTTGGGAATTCCTAATTTTCAATAGCTGAAGACACTTACCCTGCCATATTAAGTTACCAATTAATCCTTGACTTTGGGCCAACACTCTAGAAAATTGCACCTGGGACAAGTGTTTTAACAGAAATAAAAAATATGGGCAGTACGAACATTTTCACAACATGAATTCTACTCCAAAAGAAAAAAATCTGTTTGTTCAGTAAGGTCAATTTATCCTTTATCTCACTAACCGCTGGCATTAAATTAAGGTCTACCAGGGATTCCAACCATTGTGACATGGCATTTCTCAGATATTTGACCTTTGTAACTTCCTGCTCTCTACAAATTATCCCAGGTACTTTCATTTAATGGAAAGATCACAGACTTCTCCACATTAACCTTCACGCCCTGTAAACCTTGAAATGTCTTGCAAAAATACAAAGACTGACTCAGTATGGAGAGATCCATAGAGCACAGTCATCCAAAAATGAAGTAGCTAATCTGGGTGGGGGTATTGGTATCCTAATATTCACCCCAGAAAATCACTCTTGTAAAAGGGTATCAGTCACCAATGCTACTATAACAAACAGATGAGAGGAGAGAGGACAGCCCTGTCATGTACCTGTATGCAGACCAAACCTAGGTGAAAGTACTCCATTAACTCCATTAACAAAAATGCGAGCTGTAGGATTTTGGTACAGCAACCTACACCAATTAATCAATATCTTAGGGAAATCCAACCTCCACATTGTGCTCCAAAGAAAATCTCATCTCATGCTGTCAAACTTGTTTGCAAAATCTAGGGTTATAACAGCTGCTTGTATGTTTCTATTGTCACAGTAGTACTTTCAACTAAAACCTAATTAAATCAGGGCTACCTGCCCTCTCCCCTTAATAAACTTCACATGGTTGAAACCTATAAAAGATGGTAAAAGCTTATCCAGCCAGACAGCACCTTGGCAAAGATTTTGAGATCAGTCAGTAGCAAAGAAGTAGGTACATAATTAGCTGGAATAATAGGGTCCCTACCTGGTTTTGTAAACATTAACACCTTTGCACAAGTTAGCTTTTCAGGGAATATCTTATATTCTTGAGATCTCTGTAAACAAACTGTAGAGAAGATGGAGCAATGACTCCTTAAAACACTGAAAATTTAGGATGTGAACATGTCTAGGTCGGGGGCTTTGCCAGATGGAAGGGAGTTAATAGCTCATATCATTTCTTGCCTACTTATCGGAGATGATAAAGCATTGATCATTTCATTCATCCAATGGGGGCCAACATAGGTACTTAAAGGGTCATTAATTTCACTCCATTCACAAGGGTTGACATATTGCACAACCCGTATGTATTCTTCACACAGAATGTCACATATTTCCTGTGGGTGTACCTCCAGGCCAAACTCTATTTCCTGCTTTCTCTCCTTACACCACCATGGTAATGCTATGGTCATGATAATACCATTTGCCCAATGAAAAAGCCTCATTCTCTCCCTTTTATTGGCATACTTGACATAAACATAAACCCCTATATTGCTTTTTAAGATTAGATGTTTCTCCTTTAAGCTGTTCATTCTTACCCTTTTGCTCCTTATATATTTTTTCTTTCCTAGCAATCCTGTCTTGCAAATCTGTCAGTTCACTTTCCTGTGCATTGAAACCCAGATGACACAATCCTTTCTGAAAGAAAGCCATCTCTGTGACCACTGAACAGCTAAAAATATTTGCTGCTCCCAATATGCTAAAATACAGTTTTTAATGACTCAACAAAGCCATCATTCCTACAAAAAAGGGAGTCCAATCTCCATATTTTGGTGATCAGGTCTGGGGGGGTTAATTGAAAAACTATTAAAAGTTGTGCTTGATCTGACAGATCTACCGGGGTAATTTGTACAAATCTAACCCTTGTGAAACACTTCTTGTCCACTAACCACATATCCACCCAACTGGCTACTCCTCTATCTCCCAAATACTTTTAGTCGAGCACTGTTGGGTTAAGAACATGCCTGGCATCAACAAGCTCCACAGTATGAATTAGCATTTGGAATTCCTTAGCTACTTTAGGCACTTCTAGACCTTCTGATGATATCCTATGTAACCAGTAGTCTGATGCCATGTTGAAAACCCCACCAACTGTAACCACTGCTTGATGCAGATTTAATGTGCCTCTTAATAGCCTACAGCATTATAGGATCATAATCATTTTAGCCATAAACATTAACTAGGATCAAACTACCAAATGAGGTGAAAAATAACAGAATCAACCACCTAGCTGCCCTGACAGTTTCTACTGCAGAATCCAGTTTACTTGGTTACCAATAAGGACACTCAAGCCACCCCCCTCTTAGAAGATGTGCACATGACACATAATATTCCCTCATCCAACTAGTGAACACTCTGCATATTTGGCAGGCTTTAATTTTATTCCTTTTTGTTTTTGCAATAGAGGAAAATGAGTCCTATCTTTCTTAATCTGAAGTAATATCGCATTGGCTTTCAGGTATGTTGCCATTCTCTAACATTCCATTTCATTCCACTGAATTCCTCTCAAATTTACTTGAGCAACTTGAGCAGAAGCACTTGATATGCATCCCTTTCCATCCTGACCTATAGTTGTACTCTGGACAAACACTGTTAATAATGCAATAAAAAATTAAGGAAGAGGAGGAAAACTATTTGCCTTATTCGGACTGAGTACTACTGGACAATAATAATAGTAACTACTAGCTACCAATAATAAAATTCCTATGAAAAATTCTCCAGAGGAGAAACAAAGGTCTTTGCATGAAACAAGCCCCCAGAGCACCACCTGCCATGCCTCTGCCTGTGGAAACCTCAAAGAACAATGCAACCAATTGCATAAAAATAAACATGCCGGCTGGTAAGGCCCCACTAGCATTCCACCCTAGCTACATTCAGCAGGCAGAACTTAATAGCAGAATGAAACAGTCTGTACAGTCCAGTTCATGTGAGCCCCTTGAGAGATTCATTTATTACAGGAAAAGTGTCTTCCAGATGGCTGTTGCCTCATGATCTCAATGATGTCCATTAGAGAGATAGGTGCCAAACCAGGAATGAATTTCCTGTTCCCTATCCAACTGTCCAAGTTACATTTGAATTGGGTTAGTGAGGAACTCTACTTTACATGGATGGGAGCCTCTACCAGAGAAGTAGTCATCTCCAGGATATGTACGGGTCACTTCAGCAGGTCCTATTTATATCACAGGCAAGGTTTAAGTCTTTAGAATAGGTAATTCTAGTGCTGTTTGTTTTGCGGATATGCAAGATGTCCATCAGAGTGGGGTCTGACAATGCCTTGTATGCCAGGCATAAAGCTCTCCTCAAGAGCCTGTAAGAGATAGAAAGGATACAGGGATATGGCCTTGAAGTAGTCTGCACAGGACATGTTACCTATACCCTGAATTCTTTTAGTGAGAAATCTCTGTGGACATTCTAATTATTGGATATGCCTTGTTAGGTACATACCAATGGGGACATTGCACTCACTGACAGTTCTGATGAATGCTGAATACAGTGGAGCAATGACCTCCTTCTGTCTCTCTTTCAGGCCCTTGTCTGCTTTGCTGAGTCCTTGAGTAGGATGAGACTCATAAAGGGAGCATCCATGATTCTGCCCTTGGGATTTTCAGCAAATGACTCAACAGAAACCAGCTGCATACCTCTCAACCTCTTAGAACAAGAAATATGGACAAAGCTTTATATTAAAGTGGGACAGAGGTCCAAAAATAGGAACACTTTTGAAATATTGGTCTTACAAACTCAGAAAGTTGATAGAATAACAGGTTTTATATTAGCATGAATTTTCTGAAGAGTATGAAGTCTGAAACTGAAATGTCAGTTATTATTTTCTAACTTCATTCTTTAATAATTTGCCACTAGTTTGTTGGAAAAACGGACCAAAAATGTGAGGCAAAAATCTGGACATTCTGCAAAAATCTGTACAGTTGAGAGGTATGTCCAGGTGTATTGATGGACACAAATACCTGCTGCAGATAACCTTCTTGGGCTGCAGCATCATTGTATTCCATTCTAGGAGTTGTCAAAGCATGTTTTTGTCATTCCTCATGAATTTCTGGGCATCTGAAATACCACAAAAGATAGACAGCCCTGTAGATTAGCCAGTGTATCCTTAACAAAGATACTTAGAATGGAAACATCTTTTCAATGTAACTGATGCCACATAGATAGGGCAACACCTGTGAAGATCCTTTTATTCAGCTGGTCTAATAAACCCGATTCCTCTTTTTGGTGGAAAAGATGGATTCAGAAGTTGTAATTTAATTTTGGGGTCTTGAGACGCAGAATATATGACATTTATTTGTCCTGTTTTAGAGAAATGCAGCATATCCATCAGAGAAGTCGTATTGTTAACTGTTGGCATGATATTAGGATGACATCACATCATAGTGGCCAAATCTCAGTATGAATCCATAAATGAATGACTAATATGAGAAGACTATCAGAGGCATCCATTTATTTTTGGAGATACTTCTTAGCCATACCTTTGCATTTTTAATTTTGCTGGAAATGGACTATATAAGCTTATAAAACTAAGGTTTATCTATGGATTTTTCTGAAAACTGGGTAGATTCATTAGTTGAGCCCATCAAACAACAACTGTTGGAATTTGGCAAATATTTTGTAGATGCGGCTGCACACCTGATGAAGGACCACAAACATGGGAATAAATAAAAACACTTTATTGTACAATTAATTAAGCGCTTTCATCCTGTGACATTCAGTACTTCTTCAGAACAAAGTAAAAGACTCACAGCACACTTAAATAGCCCCTCTCAAATAAAAGGTGCCAGTTTAAACTGTTTAAAGAAATATACTCAATATATTAATTTAAAATCCATTGAATGTTTCAAAACATGTCCTAATGTAGCTAAAAAATAACTTGATTCCTAATGTGTCTAACACTTTAAATATTTATATTTTATATTTCTCTAAGCTTCTAAAAAAGTGCAGAAAAATGCAGAGTAGTCCATATTGAAACTTGCAAGTCCATTGTGTAAACAATCTATAATGTTAATAACCTATGTAAAGGAAAGAAGGTGAAACCCTAAACTACAAAATGTATAACCAACTTACTGCTTGACCCCCTTTTATTTGAGAGGGGCTACTTAAGT